>NW_009936708.1:0-12305 GCF_000696875.1 Nestor notabilis
CTGACCAATGCCCAGCCTGTCCTCAAGCAGCCATTGGTAGCTCCCAGCCAGCTCCCCCCAGTTCATATACTGGCCATGATGTGCTGTGGTGCGGAATATCTCTTCGGCTAGTTCAAGTCAGGTGTCCTGTCCCTGCTCCCTCCTGGCTTCCTGTGCACCTCATCAGCGGCAGATCAGGGGAAACTGAAAAGTCCTTGATTCAGAGTAAGCACTACCTAGCAACAGCTAAAACATCAGTGAGTTATCAGTGTTATTCTCATACTAAGTCCAAAACACAACACTGCACCAGCTGCTAAGAAGAAAACTAACTGTATCCCAGAGAAACCAGAACAGTAATACAATGGGGATTTCCTCTTCCAATGAAGTACTGGAAATTCTTCCCACAGCTCTAGCATGAGCTGTGAATTTTTAGAGGCTGTGGTAATATTCAGTTTAGGGGTAGAAAGACTTCTTTGACTGGAATCATGGAATGACTTAGGTTGAAAAGGCATTCTGTACATTATCTAGGCCAACTTTCTACTCAAAGCAAGGCCAGTTTCAGAGTTGGATCAGGTTTCTCAGGGCCACATTCAGTCAGTTTTTTAATACTGCATGCATCACAGTGTTCCCTCTTCTCCATTTTTGAACACAGCTGGATACTGACTTAAGTGAAGGTTTGGTTTGACCCAGTGCATCTGTTTTTGCATTCTTATTCAAAGAAGTGCCATTTTCTTGGTATTCTTAGTGCAGCAGTGCTCTCCTAGGAGCAGAGAAATGGTACCTGACTTTGCTGGCGAGTGCTTTTTCTTTTTAAAACCAACAGAGCAAGGAGGTTGTGCAGATTGCTTGCTCTCAGGGGGAGTCCTATCTGCAAGTCATCATTTTTAGAGAATTCATAGATCAATTCATAGAATGGTTACGAAAGGACCTTAAGATCATCTAGTTCCAACCCTCATACATGCTTTGTGACAAGGAGGTAAAAAACTGAAGCATAAGCTTGTTTGTCATGGGTGAAGTAGTGGGTGGTAAGTGGGCTGAGGCAATAGATGATCAGAGTCTGTAGCACCTGAGGAAGTTTTTTCCCTGTTCACTTAATGTAAATCTCATATTCCTGCTTAAAAGGATTATTCTTCCTACTCTCTCTCTCAGGAGATGGTGTTTCAGAACAATGCCCTGAATTGTAGGGCTACTTATTTCAAACCCTCTGGTTTATTACCCTGTGAAATAGAGGCAGAAACATTGCAGCTGGACCCCAAGTAGGAAATAACATAACTCTGTGGCTGTGAATGTACCAAATGGAGGGGAAGAATAAAAACCATTAATTAATAAAAGCCATAGTGTCTTTTCTTAATTTCCGATTGGTATGTAGAATATAAGAAAATTCTGGTCAAGCTGTTATTTTATTCTATCTTATCTTCGACATCATAACTCATGTTTATATGTGCAATATAGTGATTCAGTGTCATCTCCATGCATCAAGCCATATCTTATCTTTTCACTGCATGCAGGTGGCATAAATGAGAAATTATTTTCCCTTATTGCAGGCTTCAGGATGACATTTTCCTGAATACAGCTCCTGGAGGGCAGTGAACGCTAACATTGTGCAATGTCTACAGTTCATCCTTCACTCATTCACGAAATAATGAGGCCAGTAAGATTTCCCCAGTCAGCTGCTGCAGGTTAAAACTCACAGTAGGAATCTTCCTATTGCTAGGAAATAGGTAGCTACATAGCTACGTACATATTCACAGTTGCCAAATTCCAACTAAGAAAACCTTTACACCATGGACCTGTAGATATGACATGCATTGCTGAGATTGTAAGTAGAATGCTAGAATTTAAGATATCCAGCAAGCTCTAGATATAGGTCAATGGGTGAAATGGAGCAGGACTAGAGAAAGCAAAACAACCCAGAATGAATCTCCCTCCTTCCCTATTACTTAAACCATGCCTTGGGAAAGGAGCAAATACACTTACAGCACATAAATGATTGTACCAACAGTGTGTGCAGCTCACATGGGAAGTAGCACCTAGCCTTCAACAGGGCTTCTTCCACAGTAGAGCCTTGCGCTCAGAAATCAGGTACAAGAAGAATGGCTACTGTGCCATTGCTTTCCTTTTCTATGGAAGGCATTCAGACTACCAGAGGTTGTTTAGCCTATAAAATGGAGCTTTGACAAAGACATCAAAGTAGAAAATGACAGAATCTGGACAGCAGAGAGAATACAGAGTTCTGTACAATTTGTGATCAACAGTCATGAACTTGCATTCTCAAATCCAGGGTATACTTAAAACTCAACTTTATCTACCCACGTTGCTCCTTTAGATTGTTCTGGAAAATGTACCTACAAATTCAACTTGCTATGGCAATACCTTCCGTTCCAAGACTCAACATAAAGGTCATGCATCACCTATTCTCTTCATTCTGTCCTCTGTGGTATAGCATCACCTCTATTCACAGTCTGTGGCTATAATTCACTTTTTTTTTTAAGTAAAAAAAAAAAAAAAGTAGTAATTTTGAACATGGGAAAGGGAAAGAAGAAGTGTGAAAGGAGAACAGGTTTAAATTCAAATGTTGCCACATTCTCTGTAGAAATAAGGCAGTTCAGCTACAAAGGCTCATGGGCTCAAATCCAGCAGTAATTGCATATAATCAGGCATTGCTTCTGAAGCTGTGTGAAATGATCTCCAGTCATAAGCACACCACTGCCAATCAGATATAAATTCTTACAGATAAAAATGATAGTTCAGCAGCTGATAGATGCAGGAATGAGATATATATGCCATAAGAGCTGCTACCCGCATGAAGGGAAAGCTGGCAGACTTACATCTGTGTCACTCATATGCAACTGTCATTGAATTCAAGAACTGGATTTCAGGCAGTACACAGCAGGATCACTCTGTGAAGACTGAGTAATCCATTCTGAAGGAATATGTAGGAGATGAGAGACAATAGAGGGTGCCATGAACGATAATATAATATAAACATTATATTGAAACCTTCTTTAAAATTAAGTTAACACTACAAAAATGTCCAGCTGGATGAGTATGCAGCTGCTGAAGTCACTCTCTTTCCAGAACAGTTTCTGGTCCCCAGAGAAGATGGCAAAAACTGGCTACATCTGCACATGTCAGGAATAGTCTGTCTTAAAAAGAGCCCCTTCACACCACCTGACCAAGGTCTTCTTTATGGTCCTCACATGCTGAGTTGCTTTGGAACGAATGGTGCCTGGAATTAGCTGCCCTCTTGTCCACACCCATCTTTCATCTCAGAGGAAAATGCCAATCTAAAAGGTTTGAAACAAGCCACTGTACCATACCTGCTGTTTGGACAATGGGGGATCTGGATCTAAGATGGGGTTAATTGAATACGTAAGGCAGGCTGCGTTTGAAGGTAACAAGCAGGGTTGCTCTCTCCTGCCTCATGGCTGTCATTATTAATGCAGTGGGGTTTATGCATATAAATCTACATCTAGACTTATTTTACCATATTATATTTTATTTTCTTCTCTTTTTGGTAGGTAATGGCAATTATTAACACTTAATTTTCAAAATGTCATATACAAAAGCCCTGTGGGAATCCCACTCTTTCAATTCTGCTCCAGCAATGAGCTACATTCATACAGTAAGAAGACGGAATTAGGTATCTGTCCTGGGTTCAGCTACAGCAGTCATTTTTTCTCCTTCTTAGCAGCTGGTGCAGTGCTGTGGTTTTGACTTTCAGTCTGGGAACAACGCTGATAACACCGATGTTTTTAGTTGTTGCTCAGTAATGTTTACTCTGACCAAGGACTTTCTCAGTCTCATGCTCTGCCAGAGAGGAGGGGAAGCTGGGAGGAAGCAGAGACAGGACACCTGACCCAAACTGGCCAAAGGGCTATTCCATACCACAGCACGTCATGCCCAGTATATAAACTGGGGGGGAGTTACCCGGCAGGCCCAGATTGGGGTGGGTATCGGTTGGCAGGTGGTGAAGAATTGTATCCTCTCCCCTTGTTATTCCTCTTATCATTATTATTGGTAGCAGTAGTGGTTTGTATTATACCTTAGTTACTGGAGAGCTGTTATCTCAACCCGTGGGAGTTACATTCCTCCGATCCTCCTCCCCATCCCTCTGGGAGTGGGGAGAGAAATAAGCATGAGAGTGAGTGAGCGGCTGCATGGTTCTGAGTTGCTGGCTGGGCTTAAACCATGACAGCATCTTGAACATTGATGTATAACACTGTAATTCTATCAGTATTAAAACCATGGTTGTGCAGTGTCTGTAGCTGTATTTCCCCATCCTTGGCTGGGAATGTACCTTCTCATCGGGAACAGGAATGATAACAGTACTTTGTGTTCCATTTGGACCTCTGTAGACATCTTGAATGAGACTAGACTCTCCTCCACAAACAGGAAGATAAAGTTGTATCTGGGGTGGTTTGAAAGATGTTTTTTTAAAATGAGATAAATTCTTACTAGTAGTTGAAGGACACACACATGAAGGAATAGACAGATTGTATTTTTTAAAAACAGTAAAGGATCTTCAACTTGAGTACATGATGAAACTGATTGGGTAAATATTAAGCTGAATACTCTGGGAAAAATTCCTATCAGTGACTTGTACAAGGTAAGTTCTTCAGAGATAGTGGTGGGATACCCAATACTTGTGCTATCTAAAGTCAAACTCATTCTCCTCCCCCACTCTGAAAACCTGTAGGAAGTAGTCCAGCAGCCTTCTCATCTGTAATTGCTTTGATTAACGTATAGCTAGTCTCCATCTTCTAGAGCCACAGAGCCCAAAAGCAAGCAGAGGCTCTTTCATGCTTACCTCAATTCTGCACAACACAAAAGGCCCTTTGTAGAAAGACACTGTACAGTGCTATGTAACCTAAGGCACTCATGGACTGCTAGGGAAGCAAAATGTCAACTTTTATAATTCAAGAGAAGATTTTTCTTCAGGCCACCCTATATTCATAATAAGTAATTCAGTAAAACACATTTTCATAAACTAAAGGATAACTTGTGGCAGAACTTTGAATCTCCCTCTACCTTTTCTTTTAGAGGGATCAGAAGAGCCAAAGGGAGTACTTTCAGCATTCCTTAAAATCATAGGCATTTCCCTCAACTGGAAGTAACATAGACATCTCCTACTACTGAGAACAGGGCTAAGGGAACAACATGTTCCTCTAGTCATGCAAAATATACTTCATCTGTAGTTGATGCATCTGTATTTATTTTAGGAAAAGATGTAGCAGTCTTGATGGCTTTTCCTTTCCTTCATCCCAGAGATAAATGTTCTTTAGCTGAAACTTGACAGGCAGAAGCAAACTGATTCATGAAACAGCATTACCAGAATTTAAACCAGAGGTCTGCATTTGAGCTGCAACTCAAACTTAGCTGCGACAGTTTACTTTGGATTTAGCGTGGTACAGTAAGTTTTTTAAGCTCTCAGCTGACCTAGGAGATCTTTGCATGCATAAAGTAAATGCATTGTTGAGTCTTTTCTGAAGGAAATTAAATAAATTACTTCTCAATATAGTCAATATAGCACAGTGTGAAAGGTGAAACACATACTGCCAAGGTTGTGTGATTTATTATTATGCCTGGATATGAGTTTTTTGTGTTTTGTTTTTATTGTTTTGTTTTGTTTTGTTCTGCTTGGGTTTGTTCTTTTTTTAATACTGTCCTTATTTATCTAATGGTAATTATACAAAAAAATACTCTTAGGTGTTGCCTTTAAATCATCTTTGAACAAGGCATGACTATACTTGACAGCAGGAAAAAAGAGTAGCTTGCCATAGTAAGTAGATATCTGTGTTTGGAAGCAGAGTCAATAACTGCCCCATTGTTTTGTTATGCTTGCCACAATTAAAGAAGAAAAAGTAACCAAAAATGTCACACCCACCTGAAGAGAAAAAAATGGGAAAAGAACCAACTGTCCTACTAATTACCGTTTTCTAAATTCAGCCAGAGCAGCACCTTAAGTAGCACAACTGGAGAAACTGGAAAAATCCAGATGTATATCCAGTGTTCAATTACATGGCAACTCCAGTAGCTTCATTAACACAGCTGTGTCAATACTGGGGGGAAAGTCAGGAGAAGTATCTTTTGGCAATGCTAACTTTTTGGAAAACTCTGAGAATCTTTTAATATCTAGATGAAAATCATATGCTAAGTTTAAAAAAGGTGAAGTGATAATTTAAAATAATTCATCTTTAAGGAAGGATCTTGAAAACAGTGCAACATCATATACCGTGGTATGAAAAGTGGTTACTTAGGTTTCTGAAAGAGCTGTAGCATCATTTTGTCAATAGCTAAAAGGGTTATGCTTTAATGTATTTTTAATTTCTGAGATTAAACGTAATATTGGAGAAGGCAAGATGAGACAAAACCTTGGGTTTAGAAGCTTGCAAGCACATTCATTCTTCTTGAATCTAATCTTTAGAGCCATTCCTTCTCTCTCACCCTCTGGATTACTCCAAAATAAGACACATGCCAGAAATGGGAGTAAACTGTCTGCCCGAATAGTTTTCCGTGTCTGATTCAGTCACTAAATGCCACTGCCATGTACAAAGAGCAAAACGTAAATAAGAAAAAAAAATACTACCTATAAATAAAGACTATAAATTTTGTTGTTAATCCTGCTCAAGACAGCATCAACACCCATTCTGTTCTCTATGCCCTTTATGGGAACATATATCATAAGAGCAAGGATAATCAATGTCAGACTAGTTTCCAAGATATGTGTGCTGCCCAGCATAGCGGAGAGGCAACACCCAGAAGCTTTGGCTTCTTTTCATTGCAAGACTCTCAAGAATTGACTGGGTTGCCAGGCCAAGCTCTATTAGCTCTAGGAGGAACCCTACAAGTTTTCTGAGTCCTTTTCCTACTCCATGTGGATTTTATCTTGGATGGAAACATTACAGTCTTTGAAAATCATACCCCTAAAATCCCAAGTGAGTCTAAACTACAAAGTATCTCAAGTTAAATAGATTTATTAGATTCCTCATCAGTAAGAGGAATACCACTTCTCCACATCCACATTTTGTCCACTAACTGGACGAAAACAGTCAAATGCATTTACTCAGCCTTCAGAGTTCAGATTTTTATGATGGTCCAACTGAGTTTCTAATGTTAGAACAGGCTGGAAAGAATGTATCTAACTTGAAAATACATTTTAGACTCCAGGAAGATCAGATTTATTTAAAGAATCAACTCTTTCTTCTTTCTTTCAGGTCTAAGAAAGTACAAACTAAATAAATCTTAGGAAAAAATGGCATACAAGATTCTGACATACCATGGAAGGAGGAGGTTGGCTTGGACATCTTCTGAGAGATACAGTCTAGTACCATTTCTACTCCATTTTCAGAGAAATAATTTCAAGGCTTTTGATGACTGAGTTGTTAGGTTTGGGACTGCAGCCTTGGATGAAGACAACGGTAACCTTGTCAGATCCTGGCCAGACTGAGTGTACACTCACTTACCTGACGGCAGATGGGCAGAGCATAGATGTGTACAACTGCAACTCAAACCACAATCCAAAACCTAGAAGGAGCAGTAATCTACGAAGAAGCCATGTCTGTCACAGCCCTAACTCCAATAAGCTGGGAAAACCATAGAATAAAACAAAAAATGCCAGCTTTCAGTAAACCCTGTACATTATGGATCCTGAAGGAAGCTGATAAAACTGAAGCAATCAGCTAATTCCTGGAGAAATGTGGGATTCAAAACACTTTATTCTCAGTATTGTTCTATTGATTAACTATACCTGGTTCTCTCATTAGAGGCTTGAAATTTCAACAGCTCTTTCTTTTTCTTTCATATATTGTGCAGTGAGCCCAAGCACCTGCCCATTTTTCTAGCATAACTCCAAACAGCAAATGTCTAAAAGATGAAAATTTCAACAGTACTTCTATGCCAGTGCTTTTGTTTTCTTCCTGAAGATCTAATCCATGACAATCTTGAAGTCTGCATGTTAGAGCCACCATACAGTCTTTATACAGTGGTCACTTCAGCTCAGTCTACCACAGCCTTCATTTGCGGTTAAGAGCTTGTAGCTGCAAACAAAACATTAGACCTTCCTTTTTTTATTCTTTGTCCTTTCAAAACACAGAGGGGGAATAAAATTGCTGATTTTAATAAATAGTCAATAATTGTTCAGACTCCAAAGAAACATAAATCTGCTAAATAATAGAATTTAAACCCATTATAATAACTGTTCCAGTTATAAACATTACTTTTTTCATTTGTAACTCTCAGTTGTTTTTCACGTGCAGTGTTGCTCACTACAAACACTCAAACTAGGCATTCCAAATTCATTGGAATGATGTTTTAATGGCACTGCAATCAAGCAACTTTTGAAATGGCTTATATACCGACTTTACCTGCTCATAGATGACAGTAAGTCGTGTTACAACATCTCACTTTAAAGCAGAAAGCACTTTTAATGGATGATAATACCATGGTAAGAACCAACAATAGAAATGGATTTAAATATCTTAATTACAAACATTGAAATTTTAAAGCTATTCCTTTGAAAATTTGCATTCATTTGTATTGTGCAATGCTTTCAGAATAGCCTGCATTTATAGCTAAAATGTATCTGAAAAGTGATCCTAATTGTATAACATATTTCACCACTACCCCACCCATCACAGCCTTTACAGAGAAGAGGAAAAAAAAAGCTTTCTTATTTGTTCAGCAATGCTTTACTCTCTTTTGTATTGTATTAACATAAGTAATTTGAAAATTTGTCCTGAACAGGACTGATCTACTATCCTTAACAACTCAAACTCATTCCAAAAGTAAACTCATATCACCATTCCTCCACTCCTCCTTCTATAAGTAGAAACATAGACCCTCTTCACTGGAGAACAAAGAAATTAAGGCCTAGGATAAAAACTAGGCAAGACCCAGCCCGTTCCTTCATTCATGTATTGAAACTATGCTGTAAGTAATAATATACTGAAAACAGGAATAGCTTTATTTGACAGCAAGAATCTGATGTGAGCCTGAACCTTTATCAGTATGAGAGACACAAATGACCTCTATAAGAGCAGATAGAGATTCAGGCTGATATTTGCAGAAGATAAAAGGGAAAGCTATTGGTCAATGAGATAGTACAATATGTATCTAATAGGAGCTATACAGTACAATAATTTACTGCACAGGAGCTTAAAATGCATAAAACAGAAACTCATCATAGCTAGGTAGGTTGGTTTTTTTAAGCAGTAATTAATTATCTTTCACTAGAAAGATATTTGAAGTGCTTCTAACTTCAAATCGTGCTTTGTTCAGCATGTAAACTAAAAGATTTATTCCTGATTTCAGCTGCAGCCTGTTTCTCAAATGATTGTCTTTGAAGTACTTGCAGCTGGAGATGAAGCAGCTCTCAAAAGAGAGAAACAGGATGTTTGAAAACAAATAACCTTTAAATCTGTTTGCAGTTTAGCACCTTGGGCAGCAGCATCCACATAGCTGTAAGCAGATTTAAAAGGTATTTTTAAAAACAATAAAAAGAGGGCTTTATGGTAATTCAAAGCAAAAGATGCTATAAGAAGTGTGAAGCATGTTTTATCTTTGAAGGGTTTGACTCTTCTCTGGGACTTGTTCTTAAGAATTCCCAACACTAGAAATTAATTATATTTTTCTCTTGAATTGATGTCAAGATAAACTGTTGTAAATTAATTTTATCATAAGTTTGAAAGAGGCCAGGTTCTTAGCGATATTATTAGCAATTTCCTCTCCGCTCTGAAACAACTATTGCTGCTCTTGTGAAAGTAATATTAGGGCATCTTTGGGACAGAAAAGTACTAACAAATGAATATAATTTGTTGCTTATCAAAGCATTTGAATTCTGAATCTTTGAAAACATTTTCCAACAAATCAATTCTTAATTTGGTGGTTGCAGTTGCTCTGAAGAACAGTGTCACAGACATGATTGACTGGTGGATTGAATGAACTGGAGGTTTCACCATCATAGGCGAAGTGGTCAGAAGTAATTTAGCAATATGCTGTTTACACTTTTGTTTGCCTTTTCTGAAGTCATTCTCACTGCAGGTTTCCTAGCTGTTGGGTGTTAATATACAACCCTTCCTATGAAACCTACATTTGCAACCCAAATCACATTTAACTCATCGTAGTGGATGATAAGAAGAGAAAATAAGCATAGCATTTTTTGGTTTAGTAAGATTTAATCAGAAATGAAAAGTTGTAGGCTTAAAAATTAAGAAGAAAAACCCCAGCTAAAAGACTGTTCTGTTTTCCCAAATGACTCAAACGCTTAGGACTAGAATTTTTGCCGATATCACATTTTGTCTGTAAAACCATTTGCTTGCTTTCAGAAGGACCACTAAAGAACAGGCTAATCAAGACTGTGAAGAAAAGTAGCAGGACCTGAATCAGAATGACTGCTTATTTGCTTTCATATTGCCTTTCAATACTCATTTCACAACTACCTTTAACGGCAAGTTGTGGGTGTGATAACTGTGTAATGGGGTGTGGAGGTGTGTCCCCACATGTGTGTGCCTCTAGCTCAAGAACTGAGACCTGACAATGGCCTGTGCGGTTCACCTGCCCTTTCCCAGTGGGCAAGTGTGAACCATTTTTGCAGTATTACATTGCTAATGTGTATCTGCACAGAACTCATCAAGCAGCATTCAGTCCATTGTTTTTAATTGTATTTAGATCAAAATGGAATTTATAATTTTATTTTTCTACATGTCCTATGCATACATCTACAGTAGGTACCTTTTTATTTATCCATTTGTCTTGCTCTTATTAGCACTTGTTTAATTCCATCACTGCCAGATATACAGTTGTGGCCGTATTAAACCCAGAGACGCATACATCCTTTTACTAACAGAGCTACAGAGGCCAGAGTATACAAGCTGCTTATAGCTTTTAAAGTTAGCCCCATTACCAGAAGAGCTGAGGACTCCAAGTTACACTATTATGTTGATCTTAAAGGAATATATCATCATTATGGAGGGAAGCCTAAAAGTGGGGCTGACAGAATGTCTTGTCAGCAGAACTTAAATGCAGCTTGCAAGGGCTTCAGTCGGGAATGAACTTGATGAGAATGCACTCGATTTTCAAAGTCTTCATGTTCTTAATGGAAGTAAATGTCTTGGGGATAAGCACAGAGGTAATAGGAGGCAGGAAATGCTGGCTCTTCAATATCAGCATTTGCAACATGAATTGCAGCTTGTTCTGAAAAAGAACTCTGGGTCGGTGCAAAGAAGAGCTCTGCATAAGCAGTCTTCCTAATTTCTGAATGTATGTGATGGCTTTGGGAAAGAATAAATGCAGAGATGACCCACAAGAGTTTGGCTTGACATATAGCAGGCTGAACTGTCAATTTCAGACTAAAAATGTGGAAATTATCATAAAAGCCTGCAGATGGACATGGGCTGGACTAAACGCAAGCAGCAAAATAACCTCACAGAAATGAGGGATGAATAATATCCACCTGCCTGAAGTGTCATAAATTTATTCATATACTCTTTCAGCGGACAAATTGAGAGCTCCACTACTCTCAACACCTATTAGCTTCAGCATATATATTTATTTGTACCTGAAGAATGGATGCCAGATGTGTTTGGATGGCTGCTTACCATTCATAATTTCTGCACACTTCAGATCGGAAGTCCAGGTTTAAAAGAGGCTGTTCATATTGGTGATCTGGAGGAGACTGTTTTTTACAGTCACCCTTCCAAGACCAAAATGGTTTGAACAAACCCTCTCTGCCCCACAGTGAGTGACATCTCAGGGCAGATGTGCCAGGCCTGTGTGCACCCATGGGTCCTGACTGCCCTCACTAGTGCCAGTAAGGTCCCTCACCCAGGAAGTGTCTGCCCCTCACCTAGAAGCTCTGGTGGGGTTTGAGCTGGGTCGTGGATATGCCTGTGGCCAGACCTGTTCTTTAAGCTGTTGACAGGGATTTTCAGATTGTCACAGAAACTGAGGTACCACTTTGCCTTCATCTGAGGATGACTGGGCTGTTGATGGGACCAGTCACCCAGACCACCCAGCTGTTCTGCTGCTGGACAGTAGCCATCCATGAGGAAGTTTCTGCAGCCCATGCTGTGGCCATCCGTACTTCAGATTCCTGTCTGGGGTAGCCCCATGGACATACTTCAGTTCCTGAGAAGTTATGGTCCTTCCCTTCACCACAAAAAAAATGATTCTGTAATAAAATAAACTGCAGTGGCTGGCTGTTTAGTTGCCACAGTGGGTCTTTCCTCAATGGGTCATATTGTGTAAATCAGTCATAGCATTGCTTACCATATGGCCACAGCTGCTCTCCAATGCTGCAACAGGCTGCAGGGAAAGTACAAAACCTC
>NW_009936708.1:12336-33302 GCF_000696875.1 Nestor notabilis
TCTTTGTTAGCAGACAAGACAATGGCAGGAAACAGTGAGGTCACTGATGAGTCTGAATGACAGCACATCTCTCACCTTAGTTTTCTAAGTTTTCTCTCTTTTTCTTAAATAATAATTGTGCTAGATATTTTGAGTGACTGTATCTGGTCTCCAAAGGTCAAGGGCCCTGAGAACGGATGGCATGCATGCAGTTGTAAACTTTTAAACAAAAAACCTAAACATTCTTGAGTTACAAGCAGTTTTCTCAGCTGGCTGCACAAGCTTTCTGCAGCACAAGAGAATATGTGCTTTTCATCTATATTCATTTTAAATGGATTTCTTGTATGTTATCCCTCTCACAATGGCTTCCATATATTTACCACTCTTCATACTATCCACAAGGATATTTATGTAATAGATCATTGTCTTCCAGTCAAGGACTTTGCATTTGAAAGAGAAAATAAAAATACTTAAAAATAATTGGGGTTATGGAGATGACTTGCAGCTCTACGTAATGCATTGTTGCAATTCATTTTATTTTGGGAACAAAAAACAAACATCAAGGTTTGTTCTACTTGGCAGAAAATAACCCTTCATTCCCAAAACAATGGAGAGTTATGATTTTAATTTAGTTCTTCTGTTTTACTTCTGTTTCAAAGCAGATCTCCAGAAAATAGGATATTTCTAAAGTATGTTGAATATTTTCAACTGAAAACATGCTGGAATATTGGAAGAGATTACAGCACACAAATGCAGGCTCAGTTCTCACACCTGCACACCACAGAAACCTCAGCTGAGCCTCTTGTAGTTTAATTCCATGTCCAACAGAATGATAGAAATGAAAACTCACTTCTGAACATCCCCCTTAGATACCTTATACATTAGCATGCTTGGTAACCCTCCTCAATGCTGTTTGTTGGCTTCCCACCAGCACTGTGTAATGCTCTTCACAGTGTTTTGGCTACTTTTCTGCCTACTTCCTTCTGAAGTTTTTTTTGTTTTCACATCTTCTCTTTATAAACCCAGTCTTCAAAGTAACATACTTCTTGTGTGCTTTCTAATTCTGCTCTTATGTCCTCCCCCTGACTCTGTGGAAATCGATGTCCTGCATATATTAGCTTCCCATAGTATGCAGGCTAATATCTTGACCTAGTGGTCTGTGATTCTTTAAATTATTATTATTTTAAATGCTATACACTGATAAAGAAAGCTGGAGAGCTGACTTTCTGGATAAAACTAGGTGATGGTGTTAGAGGAAGCAATTCACAGAATCATAGAATCATAGTCGAGGGTTTTTACCTTAGAGGAAGTGATTAAAAGATGTAGAGAGAGTACTGTCCCTTTAAATGAGCTGATACTTTATTTGTATAACTTAATAAATACCTGTAGACTTGAGAGCTCTATGCTGATACAGACTGTATGAATTTGGTTAAAACCCCCCACGTTTTCCTACACATTTTTTCAAAAAAGCAAAATCCTTTAGGAGTTCTTTGTTCACACTGTACGTGCAATGGCAGATAAACAGATTTCCTTCAGTATTTCCATCTTTCTACATGCATCTCCTGTGAGCTTGTCCCAGCTGAACACACTCATTGTGGTTCAGCAACATGAAATACATCCTTCCTGGCAGAGGAAGTTCTTGCAGCTACTTTGCTGCAGCACAGTAATTACCTTGGAGATAAAGGCAGGAGCTTCTCCAGCTCCTTGCTGAATTCAGTGTTTGATCATCTACACGTGTCACATTTAATTATGACTTGGGTTTCTATTTTACTACCAAAGAACTAAGAAACAGTTTTTGAAGAGATGCTGGGTAGTATACAAGAATTGCCTATCTCCTTCATTTCACTAGTTTTGCAAACTGAGTTTATAGCATGATCATTAGAGCAATACCAGATTATGTACTATCTAGACACTTACGGACTTTTTTGCTGCTTCACCTGTGGAAAAAAATGCTTTCATAACTACTTCATGAATCTGTAGTGATTTGTCTATCCTGGACAAGCTTGCAGTGATTCGCCCCTTAAAAAAGGCAGTTAGAAAAAAGTATTTGCTGAACAATTTATGGCAAGGATTTCTTATTAAAGTGCAAGCACTTTTCTACTGCATGTCAGGGCCACAGTGAGATGCTGTTATGAGTGAAATGCACCTTGGTTTTGACTTTTTATTTAAATTGGGAGATTATGCTTATTTTATGTACAGGTTGTAATTCAAGTTTTGTCTAAAAATAAGAGTTAATAGAGTTAGATTTTCAATACGGAAAACTACTCAAACTGATCAGTGGTTAATTGTTTGCACCTGGTAAGAATGTAACACAATATACTTAGTAGGTGCCCAGTTTTCTCTGATTTCTCTTTTTTAAAGGACTCTTATAGGTAGAGTCAATGTCGTATAAAGAACTACTATTAAGCTGGATATTTTGGTAGTTTTCTAATTAAAATTATTTTATCTCAGAGAATTCCACAAAAAGTGACCTTGAAGCTTTCTGTTATCATTCATACTCTTAGCACTGGTATTATTACACTCAGTGACATGAGCCTTTTAAAGGAGATTTTGAAATTATTCTCTTAAACAAAATCCACATTCTTAGGTGAAATCAAAGCTGTAGTAAATCAACCTGTTTGCTTGAACCTGGTTCATATCACAAGGTACACCATGAAACCCTGGCTTCTCATGGAATGTTTTACCCAAACTTGTGAATCCAGCTGGATAAACCACAATTAAAACACATAATCAACCATGTTTCAGCTTTTCTAGCTATGACAATCAGCTCACTGCCTTCAGCACTTTTTTATTCTCAATTACATCAGTTAGTGTAAAACAAGCAGATTTTGGCCTGATTAAAGTCGAGGTCAATCAGAAGTAATTTCTGAGCATCTGTATTACACCAGGGGCAAATAAAGCTGTTTGTCCCGAAGTGGTATCTTGCTTGATTGATTGAAAACTTTATATTCCTGCCTTGGGAAGTGTAGCCTTATAGGATCCTGAAGAGAGCTAAAAATCACAGTTTTGTCTGGTATGCCACTAGAATTACGATTGCCAGTATGATAAACTTATTTTCCTGGCATTTTAACAAGAATTTGTTATCAAGTTTGACTCATTTAACACCAGTATAAAAATTTCAAAATCAAAAACTATAACCCATAACTATGAATTTGACAGTTTAAGGAAATTGGATATATAGTCATATTAAAAACAGAATTTCAATGTATCTACATTTTCTTATATAGAAGAAAGACATCTTAATATAACCAAACATCAAACATAAAGTTTCGCAATTTTTCTGCAAAAGAAAAGAAACCAAAGAAAAACATCTTCCTTATACCTCTGAAAAGCTAAAAGCAAAGTTCTTCAGTCAGCTTTTACATGCAGTGATATCAGCTGTATCTGGCTTTAAAATTACATTCTCTACATTGTAGATGGAAGTACTATATTGCCTTAGAGCTCCAGAAAGTAAAGAGTACAAATTCCACAACGACCTTTCTTATCTCCAAGAAATTGTTCACAACAGAGCCAGGTTATCATCCACAATACTTTCCTGGGACCTTTTTCCTCTTTCATGGAAACTCCCACAGGCATTTCTGTACACCTTCATTGTTTGGGCATCTTGCTCAGTCTTGTAGCCTCTTCAGCCCAGTGACCTCAGGCTTGGCTCAGGTACAATTCCTGATAGCAGCACTGGCGTAACTTAAGCTAAACAATTTAGAAAAGTCTAACTTTCAAAAATCAGAGCCTGTGATTGACAGAATAGTTACAAAAACTGAAATACAAACTGGCTGAAAGACCTTCTTCTCCAAGCAGACTTTAGGGGATCAGATTGCACTCCTTTTTCCCTGCACTGGGATGAGTGCAAGATGAGATCCCAGAAAATCACCAGAGGCAGGAGACATCATCCAAGACAAGGTTTCCAGGCTGATTAAACTGTAAATCTTGATTTGTGATACAGTAGGAAAGTTAATAATCTTCTGCCTGATCTGTGATTAAATTGAAACTGTAGAAGGTAGACTGCAGATTTGTGATAAAACATGGAGAGGTAAGGTGAAAAATGCTGAAAATAATAAAGGTGAAAAAGGATATAGGACAATAGGAAAATATTTGAAGTAAGTGCAATTATTTTAAAACTTCAGTAAAATATTAAATCTGCCATCCACAAAGGAGGAAAAAAAAAAAAGATAACTCATTATAACTGAGCTAGACAGTACACAGTTTTAATCTCTCTCTCCAGTCATATACCTCCTATCTTTTCAGAAGTAAAAAAGAGCAGCGGCATACTTCAGGGTTTGTGAAAGCCATATTAATAACATTCACTACTCAGTAACTAAATAATTCTTCCTTTGCAGATGTGATTTTAGACCCAATTTTCACATTTAAATGAGAAGATAAATGTTGCCTTCAAGAAAAAGCTCAGTTGCCAGACAAGCTACCAGAGAAAATAAATACTTGATTTTGTCTAAAACTGTTCCAGGAAAACAAACTCTACTGTAGCACAGTGCTGTATATGCAGTATCTACACTTCTAATACAGTTATAAGGGATATTTTATTATCTGATGAAAATAAGCAGAGAGGTAAGCAAGAAGTTCTGGTGCAGAAGCCTGAGAATAGATTTACTAGCGTAGTCCAAGGGCCAAGAAGACAATGAGGTCTTCACAAAATCTCCCCTGAAGCTCTCTGATGAGCCTTTGGGAGGAACATCTCTCACTGACCCCTCAGGGAATTTGATAATTCCAAATTATGCTCTCTTTGGATGCTTTAGCATTTAATGCCAATAGCCTCCCTGTCCTGTCTCATAGTGCATTATTTTCTTGGGTTTACCACTGAGCTTCAGATTTACAAATCTCTCAATCCTCTTAACTCTTCACCTTGACCACTAAGATTGTAATATTTGCAGATTACATTTGTGTAAAACCCAGAAAATAAGAGTTCCAATCCTGCATATGTCTCGTATGCATTACTGCAATAACTATTAAAGAAATTCAACTGAGTTCTTTCTGATATATACAAGTGAAATAAGACCCCATAAACGGGTAGGCTAGCTAAGGCCTTTGGGAGGTAAAAAGGCACTTTTAATCCTATCCTACTTATTTCATTGATCTGAGGTGGGAAACTGACAGTTGCATGTGTTTTGTGCCAGAGATAAATGTTATGCTTGGCATATTGCTCCATGTCTATTATTTATTTTAATTGAAGTTTTATGTTTCTTTGGGGACATTAGATTTAAATAAGGACTAATTGAAGGATACATGAACTATGAAATGTCAGGACTAGCTGTACAAAATGATAGGAAGTAGAATATTGGGTATTAGCACTAGTTGCTAAATGTCTCTGAGAACATATGTTAGAAAGAGATATGATAATATAATAGATACCACAATATATGTAATCCAATAAATTCCACCTGAAATTTCACTGTGATATTTAAGTATGATGTAAAGTGAAAACTCATTCTTTTTGCTTATAGATTATGTCTAATGCTTCAAAACTGGACACTGGGTAGTTTTCTCTGAAAACACTGAAGAAGAGATTATGTATCAGCTATCTGAATCAGATATCTAGCCTTTTACAACTCTCAGACTTTCCACTAATTTAAGCCACTTCTCTCTCCAAGAAAATGGCCCTGACCAATACCAGTTATACTAATTGTCTGTTCCATGATCAGACAATGAGGATTTATTTAAATCTGAATGGTGGGAAAATTCTTGTTAGTCAAGAGTCTTCATAGCTGCAGCATTTGTCCTGGCTTCAGTGGGATACAGTACAGCTTGATACTGAGCCACTGCAGGGTGTTCTCTGCCAAATTTGTGTTGATTTGATGCACTTGTAATTTAGAGAAATTTCAGGACTCCAGCAAACCAATGTTTAGCTTATTTCTGCCAGGTGGATAGTCTGCACAAGAACATTAGGTGGTGTTAGAATGTACAGCTGTAAGCCTTGAAAGGCTACTTGCTGTGGTACTAGGATCTTCTGCTAAAATAGAGGCAGAGAGATTTGTCCCTTTGGAAAACCAGGCCCTCTGTGTGTATAACGCTACTAACCATATTTAATACTTCACTCTCTATTTAGCGTAGGTCCAGCTGTTCTACTTCACAAAAAATGTTCTTCCCACTATGCAGCCAAAACTTTTCTGCCTCTGTGTTACTGCTAAATCTAAAATGGTATCTCACACAGCTTTATTTATAAAGCTAATAAAGTTTTGTTTTGTTTTGTTTTATTAGAGAAGACATAGTTCTAAACATTTGCACAATAATTCTCTTTTAAAATAATCAATACTGCATGTAGGGCTATGCTCTTTTAGTATTCTGCAACAGATAAGAAGATGTTGTTATATATAGGTATCAAGTTTATTCTATAATTATGAACTACTTACGTTAGTGAAATGATGTCTTCTAGTAGTTAGGAATGTGTAAGACAGGAAAGAGCAGAATTAAGTTTGGCTGACTGGCCTTGGTACATGTATTCTTGTATGCTCTGTAATTACTTGCATAGCTGATAATTTTCCCACGGTATCTCCAAGCCAGAGGCACAGGTGGTTACGCCTGTGCTAGTGGATAGAAGATCCAATGTCAGTGTCTATCCTTCCCAATTTCTTGTTTCTGTCTTTCCTGTGGTTCTTCTCAAAACTGACTCCTTCTCTTATCTTCTGCAGCTCCAGTTATCTTCCCTGTCATTCCACCTTCATGGCAGCTTTATTTCTCATTCCTACGTTACAGAATTATTACTATGTTGCTGGCATATGTGTTTGACCTATTGCAGGTTATGGCTCTCAGAACAGCCTTTTTCCTTCCCCATCAGCTGCAGATGTTACAGTCAATTTAGATCTTACACTATATGTTATAAATGTATAGAGATATGGAAATCTACATCTTTCAGTACAGAAATCTTTTCAGTGCTTATAATTTGCTTATCATTTCCTGTGAACACTGAAAGGAACAGAAAACAAAGAATGGTTTATTGCAAAATATGAAGCCCTTGATGAAAAGCCCTTAGAACTATATAATGGATGGAACACAACAGTTATCTAATTTTACTTGATTTTACTTAAAATTGGCCAAATAACAAGCTGTTCTTCTAATGTTATTTTCAGAAGCAGCTGAACACTTTTGTCTGAAGTTTTTCTCAAAAAGCACAAAAATCCCAGCATCAAGGGCAAGAGTCTGGCAAAATCAAGAGTATCTAATAGTGGGAGGCATAGATTTATAACATGTTGTACCAACACTGCAACTTGTAATACTTTTTCTTATAATCACATATATGTTGAATGCAACCCCAGTATTCCATATGCATAGTGGGATAAAGATAATATTCAATATTTAGCAATGATAGTTGAAAAGTAATAAAACTAAAAAATCTTGTTGGAGTATATCCTCACAACTGTTTAAAAATTTCTCCACCGTTATCTATCAATGTTGGTTTTGTTGTTGTTGTTGTTTTTATGAGCATGCTAGAAAAAAACTAATCTTGCCCTGGAGTGATTATTACTTTACATTCATAACTCTTGAAAAGGCTGTCATGCAAAATGTTGAGTGCATACATGAATGATGATAGGTTTTTCACACACACACACACTCTCCAGCATGAATGAGAGAGGGCGCCAAAACCTGGTCAGTAGTATATTTATGCTATGCACGTTTTTTAATTGCATGAAAAATAACTGTATCTTAAATCATAAGGTAGCTTTAGTGATTCACTTCAGCTGATCGACACAGCTTTTGCAACACTGCAGCAATAACAATTTAAATGTATATTGCTCTGCTCATGACTAAGCTCCAAAAGCAGTAGGCAATGGAAAAAAAGAACTGAATAAATGAATGCTGAAAAAAGAAACAATTTAAAACTCCGTCTTAAACAGGACTGTAGCTATGAGCTCCCCAGGCAGCACATTTAACAGTACACACTAAGAAGTAAAAGAATTTACAGTGGCTGAGACCTGAACACCTAATCAATAAGACAGCAAACAAGTCCAAGGTAGCTGACCGCAGTACATACCACCCACCCGTGTGTACGATATATGAGGTAAATTTAGTAGAGCATATTGCAGTCAGTTGGCTACCACACAGTTTTGCCCTACATAATTACTCAAATGTTGCTATTTGTTCTCTGTTTATTGGTATAGTCCACTTTATTTGGACTCATTTTCAGTTTTTATCTGTGCTGCTGAGAGAGAATATTTCCAGCAGTGGGAAAGCAGGATTAGTCATACACCCTCCCACTCCTGCTTCCAGACACTGTGCCCAGAGGCTACCCAGAGGACAAATGTGGGCTGGGGATCATCTGGGGTCCTACAGGAGAAGTTCATCTGAGATGAGTGGTATGAAGAACAACTAGCTTCAGATCTTCAAAATAAGGAGCCTCAGGGAACTAAAGAAAGATCTTTTCTGTATCCCGTATGGAAGATATGATGAATACATAACCTACTCCATGCTCTGTTTTGCCATCCTATACCTTTCTATGTTTAGGATGCACTAATGCATTCTTTTACAAGACAGCCTGCGTAAAGCTGTGGTTGGATCGCACATAATTCTACAGCTATCAATGGTGTTCAGTGGGAGTCTAACTGCCACAATGAGCTGGATTGTTTCTTGGCTCAGTTGCTGCAAAGTGGCAGTCATCTGTATGATCAAAGATGATATCAAACTGCAAAATGATAAAATATTTATCCTTTTCCAAAAACAATGTCCATTTATCAAGCTAAGGAACACTGCCTGCCACTTCTGGTTCCCTGCTTGTAGGTCCTTGTCTGACATTTGTGATATAGCTATGTCTCTCACTAGGATACCACCATTTTTGTCACCATGCTTTACTTCATTTAACAACAAGTCCAGTCTTCCTGCATATACGATATTCAGCCTTTGAGCTTGTGCTGAGCTTTGAGCTGCTCCTGGGACCTCCCTGTTACTTAGGATAGCCCTGCTGATGCAGCAGCTATTCTGAAGCCCAGTCTCCTAAGCGGACAGTTCAAATCTGGTCAGAGTGCCATTTCTCTTTCACTTTTGGCCCTGGATATTTGATTACATTTCTTCGGTGGGAACAAAATCAGGCCTCATTTCATTTTAATAAAGACTTAATGTTTCAATGTCTTAGACTTATGGTCTTAGATGTAATACTTTTTAGCTGAGAATTCCCAAAAGAACTTATTTCCAGCTTTGTGTAAAATTAATATCCAAGACATAAGGAACAATATAGCTAAGCCCATCCGTTAGTTACAATGGAGGAAAGTTAAGCACAATAAATGAGGAAGGTATTTACAGAACCAGTGTGTCTAATGAAAAATTTGAAAGTGTATATACTAATAATAGTTAGTCAGAAATACCTCTGGAAACCTAGTAGTACTTTAAAACAGCTAATTTACATCCCCCTACACTCCTGCAAATGAAGACAGATGTTGACTAAGTATCATAAACAGAGAAGAAGGATAGAGTCTTTGTTCCCTTTCCCCTCCAAAGAGGAAACAGGAGATTCTTCACATGGCTGCTGTGTTGAGATTGAGATCTAAAACAGCATAGGCTTGGGGTGAAGGCCCAATCTAATCCTCTGGCAGTATTGTTTTCTTTCTTTCCCACCTGATCCTAAACTTTAGTTCAAGAAACCTGTATAATTTAACACTTTGATCAAGAAAAATGGGCCTAAAAATGCTTTCTGTTAATAAAGATATTGAGAGCCAGAAGAGGACTTCAAGTTCTTTTATTCGCTTCTCACCATGTTCCTTCTGGGAGTCAGATCTGCAGTAAATTAAATAAGGTGATATTCAGATGCTTGGCAAAAGCTGAGTAAGTAGACATGCACACTACTCACCATAGAACCGCACATCTGAGAGAGATCTTAAGGAGAAGGGGTGGTAAAGAGTTGACAATGGAAGACACGTTTTCTTTGCTACAGGGAAATTTCTGAATGATGCTCTTTCTTCTCGGTGCTGCCACAATAGAGCAAATAAGGGACCATGAGAAACTGCATTTGTCTCAGTACAGACAACAATCTGGTTGTGCCTTGACAGTATCAAGGTGGAGATATTTATAATGCAATATCAAAATATTGCTCTTATCATCTTGTGTTCAGCATTGCACCCCTCCCTAGAAATCAGCTGACAAAAAAGAAAAGAGTGAAATTGTGACAAGCCTGGAGGCAACAAAAGTTTATATGAATGACATTTATTTTAAAGTAAATCAGAGAAAAAAAAGGGGTCAAGCAAAAAATACAATACATTTTTCACAGATTGAGGGTATGTTTGAGATCAATAGCAAACATGGATGATTATAAGCCATTTGAACATTTGTGCTTGACAAATCATTTTACCAGTTGACATATCCATGACTTCAACACCTAGTTCTTTTCTTTACTAAAATCTGTACCAGTAAGGGGTGCCACACCTCAAAGATTCAGTGTAACCTCTGCAAGATTACAAAAGACACCTTCTCTACTTATATAAAATAATGAATCAGAGCAAATCAAATGGCTAAGCCTTATGAGGTAAGTTAAAATTTGTTCAATTTATTTTCTGCAGAAACTTGGAGGGAAGTTCTGATCTCTTATGTAGTATGTGATGAGGCCTTTAACTTCATGTTTTCTGAAGCTGCTGGAAAATAGCATTTAACCTACTCATCTACTTACCTCATATCCAGTTCTCTATCATAAGACAACTTTATTTACAGCACCCCAGTAAACGTCCAGTTCAAAACCATAGCTGGGGTCTGGAAACCCGATCAGCTTCTGTAGCAGGAGAATGACCTAGGAACAGTCACATCTGCTCTCTGTTTCTCAAATGGCTTCACAGAGTTGGAAAAGCTACCATGTTGGCTCAGCTACCTTCAATCTTCTTTTACCCTTTACCACTCCTAAGTGGCCTTGAAAACTATTCACATCCAAAGTGCATATTTCTCTAGGTAAGCATGTCTATCTCTTAGCAAGAAAAACCTAACATTGCTTTCTATGACACAACTATTTGCTTGGGTCTGAACAGTGTCTCTTGAACTCCACTCAGCACAGAGAGGAATGATTAATTTGGAAGTCAGAGTTCATTCTGCAGCAAGATATTTGTGCTGCATCTGTGACAAATCCATACTCTTTCTGAGTGACAGAGGACAAACACAGACATAACACTTCCTTTTATTGCATTTAAATATTGCTGATTCTCATGACAGTTTCATGAACTTAGGTATAGTAGGGCAATGTTTGGTTAACTTCTTTAATTTTTGTTTCTTTTAAGCTGTAAAGTCCTGGATGCATGTGAATATCTGTCTTCATTGAAAAAGAGAGAAACAAATCAAAACTCTCACAATTACTGGGGAAAGATTGGACCAATCACATGTAGTTCAAAATCCAAGAAACAGTAACAAAAATTTTTAATGTTATTTCTTACTGATGTCTTTAAGACAGTTCTTAGGAATTTTGAAGGTCTGGTTTATATACTTCGAATTATTAGATTTTCCAATACTATTGGTCAAATATGCATCCTTAAGATATTAAAATATGACTTCTGTGTCTAGTTCTACTACAAGCAATGGGAAGTATCAATATTCCCTTCTGTCATATGTCTTCATGTAAGTTAGGTCACTATTCCTTGTTACAATCAATGGTAAAAAAGTGATGATCACTGCGGGTAAGGTGAATACTAAAACCGTATTAATGCGGTAACCATGACTGACCACAAACTCTAGTCTAAAAGAAGGGGATACAGAACCTTTGGAAATCTTTCAACTATATTTACAAAACACTAACTGATATCAGCATTGATAGAGAATGAGTGCTCACAAAACCCAGCAAACATTCTTCATGCTAGTATATTCTAATATGTCTAATTTTTTTCCTGTGTATAAACAAATTCCTCTACAATACATCAATTTCTTAAGGTTTTACTTAACACACTTGCTAGCATCTGCTCTTGAACGTATTGGCTTCTCATACTTGACAGTTGTAACTAAAATGTCTTTTTATACTTATTATTTGATATAGCTTACAGACTGTTTAAATAATTATTTCAATTTTTTTTTAATTTTCTTATCCTTTTCCCCATCTATTTCAGGATATGTTCAAGTTTTGATCAGTTCCATATCCTCAGGTATTTAACCTAATCAAAGTCTGTACTTACATGCATTTTGAGTCACTGAATTAGTAAGGGAGGCAGTGAAGCATATCTTCCTTTCTAAGGGTGAGACTGAAAACCTGAACCATTTATGCTCGCTTTTCATTAGACATAGAAATAAGTGTATGAGTCTTTTTTTTCCCCCCCATACTGGTCTTTTCTTCTTTTCCAACACGTGGACCACCTTGTTGGCTCATCTGTTCAGCTACCATTTAGTGCTGTTTATTCTGTTCCTAATTGCCCTTTCCAGTTCTTCAGTAATAATGTGTAATGAGCAAAGAATAACTTAATCAGATTAACCAAAGTCCAGATCAATTAGAAGACTGTAACAAGACAGTAAGACTGTCTTGTTCTTCCATCACCCATGACTAGTGCTGAACAACAGGAAAGACCACACTGCTGTTTGCAAGTCAGGAGTGGTCCTTTATGGTTTATATAACTGCTTGAATCAAATGATCATCTTTGTGCACATTTCACAACTCACTTCACCACCCACTGTGATCCTTTTCTCTAGGGCTAGTGTATTAATAATTCACTTCTCACTGAGAACAAAGCTCTTGTAACATAACTTCAAATGCTGTTTCATTGCAAAAGCAGTGAAAGGGCATGCCAAAGAGCAGTTACTGTGTTCCAGGAGAACAGCTTCACTCCTCATCTTCCACACATCTCATAAACAGCGGAAAGGACTGTCAAGGATGCATGTAAATACGGTTTCAAATCTCCAGCAAACGAGACAGGACTTGGAAAGGAGTATCAAAGAAAATCTGATGGTGATTACTGATAAAACAATTCTACTTGAATTTTGAACTTCGCTGCCCCACAAAATCCACTAACCACTCATGTAAGGCTTCCCAAGCAACATTCCTTGACCAAAATACAAAACAATGCAACTAAGAAAAGTCTGCATGACTGGAATGAGGAGGAAAATCAAGCCTGTTTTTTTAGACCTCAGACAAAACTTAGATTTTTATACTGCAGCTGGAGGTGTGCCTGGCTGATCAATTTTCAGATACTGGTATAAGCTGGGAGTCTTGTTATCACCCTTTTTACAGTAGATGGACGGATCCTAACCCTGCTGTAGCTCCCCCTACTGGCTGTGAGGTGAACTCAGATCAGAAGAGAAATAAATTGATCCTTTAGAGAAATGGGTATGCTACTGTCTCAGAGACTTTTATGAGCCCAAGGGACTTCTAGCACAGAAATAATCGAATGATGATGCATTTAGTGATTAATTGAATGTGCTACATCTGTTCAGTTTTCATAGGTAAATATCGTAAGAAAATTCTTATGTCTAATGCACGTTTGACCTATGCAGTTTGACCTGGAAGACGGTGGAGCAATGTATGCAATTCACCACAAAATACAAATTTAACAGCACAAACCCACATAAAATAGATGTGGCTGATAGGGGTCTTCTAATGGAAAAGCATCTCTAATATGATCCCACTACCTGGGGGTCTAAGCACTGTTGAAGTGGATTCAACAGTATCATTAGTTCATCTCGAGGACTTGGGGAAAAATGTGATCTCGGCCATGTTTCCTCAGATGCAGAAATATGAGCTTCTGTGGGACCGTTTAATACGTTGTCTCCAAGACATATTGCTGCATTAGTGTACCTTTGGTTCTATCTGCAAAACATTCTCCCCACAAAGACTGCTGGCTAGCATGGTGCCCAGCCCCGTGGGAATGAAGTTGGTGCTCCCAACTGGGACATACCTGCTCTTACACTGCAGGTGCCCAGGTTAAGGGCTGTCCTCTTAAAACCTGGATGTGCAGTCCTGGAGAGGAACTACAGCTAATTAATAATAAATTGATGACTTGGGTAGCTACATTTGGTGGGGAAATTTTCTCTCACCTATTAAAAACTGTGACTATAATTTTCAAGCTGTATTTGTAGAACTACTGACTGTGATTTTCTGAACATAAGTTTATTCTGAATTTTATTTCCTTCTCTGTATTTTTAATTTTTTCTCTCTAAGCCATAACTTGCCTGACTTGAAAATTGTATGCAACCTTGTACTTTGTAATGAAAAATGCTGTGTGTAAATCAATAGATCAATGCTTCTTCCTCTGCCTAAGTAAATTTGCCAATTTCTTTGGCTTTAGAATTCTCATTTTATTAAGACCAAACTCTACATCAGCTGAAATGTTTTGATCTCACTTACTGTCATTTGTTTCCTTCAACAGGAGGCCATTGCTGTTTATCATAGCATTTTATTGCATATACTTAGCAATATTTTGTGAGGAATTTTTCCTAGAAGGAAGATGTTTACTATTCAGTGATTATAAGAAGTCTGAAGTTAAATAGGCAGCCCAGTTCCCTGTTCTTGTGAATACTTTAACATGGTTGAAAGCCATGAAATATTTTGGAATGCTTGTCATAGAGGCAGTACAGGCAATTATCTTGACCCAAACTAATTTGCTTTTTATCCTCTGCACCATAAAAGATATTTTTGACCTGTTTCTGAAAACCTAGGAAATAAATTCACTGTCCATGAAGCCTGAAGGTCAAGATGAACAAATAATAAATCAAATGCCAGCACATGCCAAAAGTAGGAATGCTCAAAGCTAAAAATGCAGGTGTTACACCAATATGCAAACAGTAATTCTCAGGGAGAAAACTATTACATGGAGGAAAAGAAAAAGAAAGAAAGCATATCTTTTGGAACATGAATAAAATCAAACTTGGGGTTTTTTACAAGTTCATTCAAAATACAGTATGATATTTCTGAATATTGATTGAAAATTTCCCAATCAACAGAAAAAAACAGCAGAAATCCATCTTCAAGTTCATACCCAGAAACAGACCTCCTTAAATCCAGTAGGACTGCTACGGGTAAGCACATGTGTAAGTAGTTTGTTGAGTGAGATTGCAGTTTGCTTTCCAAATATTTTTCTAAGACTGGTTGTAAGGCCCAGCTTGAAAAGAAGCAGCCTTATTCCTTGCAATGAATTTTAGGTCTGAGGTTGGGGGGATGGTGGTGGTTGTTTCAGTTGTTGTTGTTCTTATTAGTTGTTGTTATTGTTATTATTATAATAATTATATTATGAAACTAAACCAGGGGTATCACATCCCTGGACTCAGAGCCTATGTAGTCATTTATACTGTATCAGTTTATAGTAGAAGTGCAAATCCTGTATAAATGCTGGCATTCCAGAGTTGGGAACATTTCACATATGCTTTGCACAGATAGGAACAGAAAAGGGCAACAGAGATTTACGTCATTTGTGTTTTGTAATATCTCCAGATTTATGCCTTAATAGTAAGAAACTGCATTGGGAAATGGCAATTTTGTTAATGCAAAAAGAAAGACAATTAGTTTGGAAAAAAATATGAGCCCTTTAAAATTATTACAAAGTGAAAATTACATGTTCATTATCAAAGATAAGTAGTAAGTTCTTAAGAACAGGAATAGTTTAAGTGTGACTTCAGAACAGGAAAGTTCTCTTGTGGGATGTTGTACTAAAATGAACTAAATTATCACTCTGTCTTAAATTTTTTCTATTCAGTAATTTGCTACTATTGTTGCCAGCAATTTACTACAGGGGTACAGGGGAAAAATTAAAAAAGAAGATTTGATTAAAGAATCCCTTGGAAACACAACAAGCCTCAAATGACACCTCATATACTTAAAATTTTCAAGTCAATAGGAGACTTGCAGCTTCCATATTCACAATTATGTCCCATAGCCAATTAGACATGGATAAATCTTTCTTTCCAAAAGCTGACTTTATACCGTGTAGTCCATGAGCCTTGCAAGGCTGCATCATATACGCTAGCCTCAGATGGTCTCTTGTCAGTGCTTTAGTCAATAGCATTAGTAAACAAAAAGTAATTATGGCTAGAGACAGAGAAGATTAAAGTTAAATAAGATGAGTTGACCTTGTCAGAAATTGTGTCCAGTGAGCATTTCGGCTCAGCCTTTTGAACTTATAGCAGATAAATATCCTTCAGGATGTGTGGACACCTATTAGGTCAACTGCCTCATGTAACTCAATGGAACTACACTACCCTGCCCAACAGCATGTGCTATTGTCATTGAGCTAAATAGTCTTGCTAGTGGTACAATGTTGTAAAGACATTATTAAATTAATATTTGAAGTCTGAGTGTCTTATACACTTGAGTAATTCTTGAGAATTAACATAAATGAAGACATATGAAGAAAATCAGAACAAAAAATAGACACCTTTCATTTGGATGGAAATTTTCATTTCCATTAAAACACATACACAATAAAATGAAAACAAAAGTTCCCTGTCTTTCACTGAAGAATTCAGAGGGAATAGTCTCAGTATAACAAAAATTTCAAAGTAAATGCATTTATTTCAGTATTTGGGATATTTAAGAGAAAAAAATTTGAATTGTTGAGGAGAGATAGGTTGTGGTAACTGAAAAACTTTCCAGGATAATAGGAAGACCTCAAGAAGTATCCTGCTTAATTGAGTTAATACTCTGACTAGCACAGGATCTGGTTTCTGGCCATTTTCTGCTGTCCATTCTTCTCATTCCCTAGGACCCACCACCACTGAATTAGGGATATTTGGGGTCATACTGCCGCTTGTTCCATTTGCTACCTATTCGACATTTTTAACTTGCCAATACCATCTGCTATCTTCAATCTCCTGTGGCAAAAAGTTCCCAAAGTTTACCACTCATTATGTAAAGTAATTCTAAAGCTTTTGAAGCTGATTTCAGCACCATCCAGGTTTCTGTATTATGGTATTTGGTGAACCATAGATCTGCATTCAGTTTACCATCACCTGCATGATTTTCTTGATCATGCCTTCCCTCAGTCTCCTCTTCCTCAAACTAAATAGTCCAGGTTTTCTAGACTTTTCTTCTAAGGTAGCTTCTGCATGCCTTGGATCATTTGCACATTTTCTAGTACCTTTACATCTCTCTTGAGATGCAGAGACCAGAAATGCACACAGGTTCAAGGTGTCACTATACCACAGAGGTTTTATAGTGGCAAAATGACACCTTTCTTTTCCCAATGCTCTTAATCCTCTGTTGTGTATAATAGAGATATGGAATATAATTTAATGTAATTTTGCCACACAATGACCAATAACTGTTACACATACTCCTTACACAATGGCTTTCACACATGAAATCACATGCTGCCAATTCAAAACATTGCTTACAACAATTAATCCTCCAGTCAAATAAAGTCACTTAGGAACAGACAACGAGAACAACCTTTTGCCTGTTGGAACTTGTTGCCTATAAGCTTTTTCAATGAGTGAGCACACACACATAGAGAATTTAAAAAAAAAAAAAAAAAAGAAAAAGAAATAAAAAAGGGAAAATGAGCCTTTGATATGATCACCATATTTTGGCAAACTTTTCTGTAACTTGGCGTGAAGAAACATCCTTCATCTCAGTACTGGCTGGGTGAAAATGCAATTGCTGTGCTCAATTATAGACTCGTTTCTTCATATTTCCTCTATTTCCTCAAGGTGAGCAGGGATGAAAAGAACACATAAAACCAGGATATACCTGAATCATTCCAGCCATGCAGGGAAAAAGGCATGCTGAAGTTATCTCTGAAGTGGGGCAACTTTGGACTTTTCCCTCCTGGATCTTCTAAAGGTATTTGTGCTTCCCCAAAGTACAATGTGCTCAGGGGTGATGGGCAGAACAAGGAAGAGAGCCATGCTTTCCCCACAGCAAGATGTAACCAATCCCTGTCAAATTAGGGAACAAAAGTATATTATTTTTTTCTCTCCCCACTTGGTGCCACATATATTGTACTTCTGCATTGTGCTAACCAATTTATCTATCTCCAAAAATGTGGCTGAAAAAGAGATTTGCTGGAAACTTACTCATATGTGGAGTGACTAGCCATTTTCTTTTCTCATCCTTGTTATATAGCCTAGTTAAAAGGAAGATGTGTATCTGATTGGTCTTACTGGGGCAGAGATTATACCAATAAAATTAGTTTCTATTTCTGCCAACACTCTGCATGTTAATAGTTTAATCTCTGCAATTTTCATAAAAGAAGGATTGTGCAGTATGCTTTCTCATCTCCCACAGACTCAGGTCCTCTCTCCTGCCTTCATACACTGTCTTCATGCACTCCCTGGAAATAAAGATTTTTCTCAATATGATAGCATGAATCACTGTTGGTGAACGTAGCTAATAATGTCAGATTCACAGAAAGCAGAAGCAATGACTTTTATTTTACTACTGTCCTAAGGACATGGTTCATCAACTGGGTAAGAGTATGTGGGGGAGAAAGATTTAAAAATCACTTACAGTGCTGAGCATAGCACCGACAAAAAAATAAGGCAAAATCTGAAAAGAGATTTCAGGAAGTCCAAATATTCATCCTATCAACACACCACATACTGTCAAATTAGGGAACAAAAGTATATTAATTTTTTTGTATTCTCTCCCCACTTGTTGCCACATATGTTGTACTTCTGCATTGTGCTAGCCACCCATATGGCTCTAGTCACAGCAAGGTTTCCTTTTTCCAAGTCCTAACAGAATAAATCTTCTCAAAAGATAATTTGATTTCAGTAATGTGGTCCATTTTATAATTATATGTTTACTTACAGTAACTAAGGTGAACAAGGGCAATTTCTAACAAAATAATGATGCTTACATCTTTTGAATATCAATGAAATAAAAAAGAAAGAAATTTGGAATCTAAGTAGAAATTGAGAGTGTAATTATGTGGTTGACACATCTTTACAGTGGACAGAGTTTTCTGATGGTATCATCTGTGATTAACAGGGGCATGAATATGGAAGTGACTTATTTTTAAAAACAAATATTTCTTTTAGCATGTATGTGTCCTACCATAAAGTGACAGGAAACACAAGATAAGGACCTAAACTTTGCATTTTTGTAAACCAGGACAGAAACAAGCAACCCAAATCACTGTTGAAGGTTTCAATCCATAAATCCAGCTGTGAATCAGCTCTTGATTCAACGTTTGAGAAGACTATTTTTGCATGAACAACTGTTAGCTTCAAATATGTATACAAGGTTAGGTAATCCAAATATTACTAGTTTCGGGGAATTTTTTAATTCAAACCATCACTAGCATTCATTAGTACATATGGAGTGGAGATGAATTACTGAAACAGAAATCAGGAAATCCACCACCCCTCCCAAAAAACAAAAAAACCCAAAAAACCCCGAAACCATAACAAAAAACAAACTCCACAACAAAACCAACAAGAAAACCTTAATTTTCCAGTTTGAGTACTTTTATTACAAAATCTACATGAATTCATTTGGGAAATGAATTAAAATTTTGCAGGTAGAATGCAAAAGGTAAATTTTCTACCTAATGCAGGTACTTTTATCTTTATTGAGAACATGCTGGAGTAAAAATTTTATAAATGCACTTAATATAAAAGCATGTTAAAGTTTTTCTCGTTTTGGTTTTTTGCAAACTTTATCTGCTTATTTAAGTTATTATATTAATAAGTCACCATGCTGCTTAGTAATGTTTTTTCACATAACTTTTCCAACAAACAGAAACATATTCAACATTATATTTATTCACTAAAATTTTGTTTATTTTCTGAATCTCATTCTGCAAATGAAAATTTCTCTGTATATTTGTGGCATTAAAAAAACCCTTCATTTTCTTTTCAAGCTTGTCAGCAAAATGTCAGTTTGGCCATATGACGAGCATTGTTTTAGAGGGAAAAGTAAAAGCAAAACCAAAATGCATTGAATTTATTCACAGCTCTTATATGAAAGCTGTAATAATGCGCTTCTGAAATTATTGTATTAATGCAGAAAGCATAAATGGTACAGGTAGTTTTAAAAGCAGCAGGTATTATGCCAATTTAGAATTCCTGCTTGCTTTCAAAATAATGTTCTTTTAGAATTGAATTCAATGTTCACTGGAATCAAAATGAGTGTCTGAAAAGCAATTTTGCTTCTTGTAAGTGCATGTAGAGTATCTATGGAAAAACATGAAAACTAATAAAAAAAAGTAGTCTTCTCTTTCACAGACATTCCAGTAGTAAATAAAAATGTGGTTTATGACATTTTTTTAACCTGAATGCATTTTTTTTTCTCAGCAGTTGATAACACCTTCATGTTTGATCCATACACTCTTTGCTGACGTTGGAAATGTCTGATCCTCTAGGTAGCTGATTATTAAGGACACATTAATTTTATCATAACATGGATTTTTTTCCTGAAAAAATATATAATGGTGTGTAACTAGTTTCATATTATTACACAAAATAATGCAAAATATTGTTTTAGGAAGAAAAATCCTGGTATACTTAGTCCCAGAGAAATTGAATTTTCTTAAATATCAAATCAACACTTAATTAACAAATTGCCACTATGCATTCTTCAAGAGAAATTTTAGTGAGATGTGAGACCTTGTGATACTACAGTGAACATCCAAGTGCACTATTGAAAAAGTTGACAATGTTGCTTCATTTTTCAGGCAAGGCTAAAGATTTTACCTCAAGGCTACATTCTTAGATATTTGGTTTAGTTTATTAATTCTGCTTGATCTATATACTTGCTCTTAGATCTCTTTGTTTAGCATTTATATGCTGTCTTGAGTAATTTTTTATGGATAGAAAAGACCCTAGCATGATCTTGCCATAGACTCTTCAAAATTATTTTGTTGTGGATGAGACAATACAGTATTTTCATAATTGAAATAATGTGTCTAAGCTTTCTGTATTTTCACAAGAAAATCCATACAATTCCAATAGCTACTTGCCTTGTTTTACATACATGCCTTCTATTATTTTTCAAGTTCTAGAGAAGCAAGAGAATAAATATCTTCAGGTTACAGATATGCTTTTTTTACATCCCTTTAAGTTTTAATAAGATGCACTTAAATGTGCTTATAGCCAACACTGTAATGAGGAATTAATTTTCCAATTTATTTGTCAGATTTCATGTTTGAATTTCTTTCCGG
>NW_009936708.1:33322-72103 GCF_000696875.1 Nestor notabilis
GGAGAGGGGAAACACATTCCAAAAAGCAACAAAAACCCAATAACTGTATGAATTTTTAGGCATTTCACAACATAAATAAGGATAGTTGTTTAGTTACTTAATGTTCAATTAAGCTGTGGGCAGGGGAAGAAATACATTCAGATATGCTTGTGCTTCTGTCCCAAGTGACAGAAAAATTTTATTTTAAAATAAGTATAATAAGAAATCAATAGAAAGAATCTGTTGGTTTGCAGAATGAACCAGATGTAGCTTCAGAAGATGTAGGCCCCTGGCTTGATTTGTGTATTTAACCAGAATGTTCAATAAGCACTAAAGAACAAGGTAAAATGAGGATAACAGGAAATTATTCATATATTTAGAGGGGTTAATATGTGTATATATACATTTTCTGAATCTCGCAAAACCAGCTGCAGATACAGTGAATGGTATTCTTGATACAGATTTCATTCTTAAATTAATTAATAGTGTTGCTATCATAACAAAAAGAAAGAAGACAGAATTTGAAGAGGGAGGTTGTTGCAGCCTTACATATTAGTCCAGCACAATGAAACTATGCATAATGTATTGGCACGAAAGACTGTGAAGTCAGTAACAAATCAGGCACCAAATAAGACTTGAAATCTTGATACATTGGCGTAAAGGATCAGAAAGTTCACACAAGAAGACAACTGCACCAGCTAAGCAGCAAGAAATGGATGTCTGCTATATCTTGAAGGTTGGAAGAAAAACCTGGGATTTCTGTGGAGAGAAACACAGAAGTGATTAAAAGTGAGATTTGTCAGTATGACTGGTAAGAAAGAATTTCGACAAATGTGAATGTAAATGTGTATTGACAGGAAAAGAATCTATGACACAAGTCTTGGGCTCCATTAATTAATTAACTAGGTGCAGTAATCGAGTTCTTAGCTTGAAACTCATGAACACAGACCATTACAGCAGAGAGGTCATGGAGAACTGGACAGAACAGCTTGTACAGGTGAGAGAAAAGAAAGTGTTGAAGAGGAGCCTCAGGTGAGAACTGGGAAGTAAGGTAGTGGCTAGAGACTGTTAAAGTCCTGGAAGTAGCACAGAAGGAAAGCCAAAACAAATAAATCAATTAATCTTTCTCTTCTACATAATATTTAAAATGGCTGACAGACTTTCAGGAGAGACACTGCAGTGTATCTGGTGAACTGAAGATGGGTAAGTCCTCAAAGGTAACTGTATGAGACCATACTGAAGTTGTAAGGCAAGACTGGCCTCCTAAAAAGGAAATGTAAATTGGCAGGAAGGGAAAAAGTGGAAGACCTGAGACAGATAAAGAAGTAGGACCAATGTATGCTCACTGCTGACTGAAGGATGCTATTTAGATCAAGACAGAGGAAATACACTACGTCAAGAAGACATAAAGTGGTTCCTACTGCAAATGAAGAATACATGCTAAGATGCTTTGCACAATCTTACAAATACTGGAAAATAAATTGTGGGGGGAAAATATACCGAATAATCTTCATGTTCTTTTTAAATTGAAATACGTATAAGCGTCCTCACAGAGAACATATTCAGAAATGCAACATTTTTCACAAACCAGAAAATAAGAGAAGGACCTCACCATCCTATAACCTTAGTAGGTCTTTCTGCAAAACGTTTCTGCTTACGTTTCATCCAGGTAGACTAGACACCTTCAATCTCAGCTGAAGGGGAAATGAAGCTTTTTTGACTTGCATGATTTCATTTCCCATGTCTACTTTTCCACGCCCTGCAAAAATTATTACCAACAATACCGATAACTTCATAGAAAAATAATTCAGTTACTGCATTGTCAGAGCATTGGTATTTATAAAGCAAGTAGATGGAATACTGCTATTAAAAATATTGTACTGAACATGACAAACTCTTGGATTTAGAAAAGCTTGTGACAAACAATATGTTTAAGATTAAGAGACTAAATCACAGTTAGGCCAGTGATTTCAGAGACTTCTTGGACTAAGATCTAGTGAGGTACAATGTAGTGCAAAAAAAAAGCTCAAATTGTGGGAATGCAAAGTTTTGAAAGATTTTGGAGTGCTCACCTGTGTGATTCCACACAGGTTTTAAACCAACCCATATTTCTCCTCCCCCTTCTCAAGCTTCAGTTTTAAATGAGTCAGTAAATGCAGCCTGACTTTATAGCATTTAATTGAACTCTCCGGGGACAGGATACAACACAGAGTACAAGATTTTCCTTTTGCCAGCAGTTTTCCAGGCACTCCTGGTCCCAGGGAAGAAATATGGGCAAAGGGATCCCTAACTGTAGGACCTGTGCTATATGCTAGAAGTCACAAATCCCTCCACAGCTTGATAATTGCACTGTTACAGCACACCGGACAGCCTGGCCCCTGACTCTGTTGAGATCCATTGCACCTCCAAGGTCTGCCCTTGCCCCTGGCACCTGCGCAAGGCTGCTGGCTTTGGAACTATTTTCATACCCTTTACTGCAGGAACAGGCAACACACTGGGGTAACAAACTCATTCAGACACCTCTGTATCCTTGACAGGTGAGGCAGATCCCATGAGAAAAGTTTGAGCTAAAAAAAGTAAGCCTACTTCTTTTGTTTTGTTTTGTTTTTTTTTTTATTTTAAAACAGCATATGCTCCTCTGTGTTGCCTGTTTCCAAAAAGACCATAATTCAGCACCATTCCTCTCCCATTTCTCAGCTTGGTTTTGGGGTGACCCAGCAGCATAAACAAGTTTCCCTTTGGGTGCAACCTAGGCAAGCTGCTGGGCTGATATTGCTCTAAAAAGACAGGAAGACTCCCACCTTGAATCCAGTTCACAGGAAAGTTAGATATAGAGACTGAGGCTCAGCATTAATGTGGTGTCTCAAAGTTGTCATTTTTAGATGCAGAATTGACGTCAGGAAGCCTCTGATTAAGAAAGGATCAGGTTTAATTTATTTTTTTTTTTAAAGCAAGCTTTTGGCCTTTATACTCACAGACCAAAGACTGAAAATAACACCAGGACAAATGCTAAGGACTCAGTTCAAACAGAACACTCTGAAGTTTTAGGACAAGAGCTTTCCTGCAGAAGCTGTAAAGAATCACAAAGCATTTCTCCCAGCCCTCTCAAAGATTATTATTAGAATAAAGAAAACAATTACTGGCTCAAAAACCTCCCTTTCATCATTTAATTTACTACCATGTCTTCACCAGGGCTCCTCCTGCCTGGTTTGCTTCTACAGCTTTTAAAGAAATTCAAACATCTCTGTAGATGTCCTCATTAAAGTAGCTCTGTCACTGCTTACATGTTACAGTTTCAGAGGCTCTCCAACCATGGCCCTGGATTCAGGAAGATACCTGATTTTAAATTGTTCCAGTTCAGTTGTTGCAAGCTGCTCTATATATTCCTTTGCATTGGTTTAAGCTTTGGTTAAAACTTTCTCAGCTTGCATCAGGAGATTACTAAATTACACTAAATTTACTAAGCAGGGTATAACTGGCTTGTCAGGACTGCCTTTGAGTGGCCTTAAGTAGACTAAAATCAATTTTGATAGCTAGCTATCTAAATTTTACAACGAAGAAGAGCATAAGTAAGGATATATCTTTCTAATTTGAGACTAAATTGCTAGAGGACTGCTAAATGCCTTATTTTATCATAGTAGGGACACAAAAAGTATTCTTCTTTTTGCCTCCTTTAAATAACAGAAATGTATAATTCCGTAATTAAGACTTAGCAACTTTTTCTTGCTAGCAGGAAAACCAAGCCAAGAAAGTCTTCACTTGCCCGTATTTATCACATTGTGACATACAGTATCTATGGAAAGAAAGCTGTAGCAATTATGGAGGGAAAAAAGGGGTAGGAGGGCTGCTCTTGGAAAGTATGTGGGGAGAGGTGTTAAGGACATACACCACTGAAAGATAAGAGCAAGCCCCTGAGCTGAATAGAGCCTGTGATAGAGAATATATAACAACCGTGATCAGAAAAAAACATGGAGAAACGTTACAAGAAATCTCTGGGGTAAGAAATACTTTTGCATCATTTGTTGGTATCTTAGTGTGTCAATATATTTCTAATAACATATTATGTGTCTCAATTAAAAGAAAATAAAAAGAGAGAAAAGGTAAAGTCTTCCTTGTATAATAATAAATTGTTTAATCTCTGCCACTCAAGCTTACAGTACTAGGTGGCAGACACTTATTGTCAACCACTTTTAATAGTATGAACTAGTGTGAATAAGGAAATTGACTGAGGTAGTTCTGAGCGGGTCAGCTTGTTTTAGACAAAAAAGAAAGTTTTTGCCTTTTTACATGATGTCACTTTGAATATGAAATGAAAACAGTGTATAGCACCCTCTTACACATTTTCATATAGCCATAAAATTAATGGTTACATCAGGGAAAGTTTAGTTCTCGAGATAAACAATACACATTTGTTTTACTGTAAATATCAGTGCTTGGACATTTTCTTTTTTTTCTTTTTTTTAAGAGTGAAAAAAAACCCAAACCTAAACCCCAATGATATAATTCATTCACATTGCCTACAATCTAAAGAGAATTTGTGATAAGAGCATTCCAGTACCTATCTGTTTAGAATTGTGTCCTAAACACTGGAAGACTGATATTTCACCATCTGTTGCTGACTGGTTCATACCAATGTCTTGTTCATCTTTAGCCTGTTACATTGCAAGAATTTACAGAGCAAGAGTTAAACACCATCATCAACAACCAGAATTTCTTTAAGGACACAGGGAAAATTTCACACAACAGGTTTTAAGTATCTCATGCTTTTCATGGAAAGGACTTTGTTTAGATGCAGTTTTGGTGGTGTTTATGAGGTGATCCAAACTTTGTGTCTGGTCATTATGGCTAGCAGATAATTTCCAGTGATTCCACTTGGTTTTCTGCTGGCTGCTGCCAGGAGGCCCTTCACAGTTGTATTACATCAGTTTATTGTATATAACTTTCACAGAATTTTCTTCACCCATTCTACATCTTTCAACTACTTCGTGCAAAATACCTAGCTGTGTCAGCTATAGACTCCTGAAAAAATAGGTGACTTAATCTGTGCCTTTTTTTCCACAGATTGCAAGTTTGACTTCACAGCATTTTGCCTTGCTACCATCTATATGGGTGCAGATTGTCTGGATGGACTCCAAGCAATAGGCTGAAAGCTACTACGTGGTCTTAGTGACTGAGTAGGAAAAAAACCCACAGCCACTAGCGTATCTTTTACTTTGTTTTATCAGGTATCATCTGGTATGGCATCTATGATGGTCAAGAGACCCTTTTTGTGCTTGTCTCAAGACAATTAAAAGAAAACAAGAACCGACAGCTCGTTGTCGCTCCTTCAAACGGCAGGGGGCCAGAGCAAGGATCCCGCTCTATCAAGGTGGGGGATGCTTTCCGGTGTTGTCTGCCCTGAGGCCGAGAAGATCAACTGCCCTGACAAAGAATTGCCTGGAAACAGCGCGACAGACATTGCGGCACCTGCCAGGGCACAACGTGAACTGGGTCTGGGGCTCACCACGTACCCCTGCAAATGAGTCTTTACCTGTGGGAGGGTTCCAAGAGAGCCTGACCCTATAAAAAGGCAAAACCGGCCCATAGCTGTGCGGTGTTTCTCTTCACTTTGGATTTCAACAGGCTGACTGACTATAAGAATCATAAGGACTACAACTGAAAGAATTTCTACTTGCTGATTGAGAAGACGTCACTGGATCCATGGGGTAGTGATTCTATTTCTCTGTTTTCTTTCCTTCTTTCTTTTATGTCTCCTTTTCTTCTTCCACTGCAGGTCTTTTATAAAAATAATAACCTGCCAAGAATTTTGTTTCTCCTGACAGTTTTAGGGAAGTTCATAATAAAATTCATTGTTATTTTATTCAATCTCTGGAGAGCCTGTGGTTTCTCCCACGAACCGCTCAGAGTATTGTAAAAGGTCATCTCCTCCACACCCGCCGAGAGGGGCAGGACAGCATTCTGTCAGTCCAACAACGTATCTTGCCGGGGACCTTTTACATCATACCTTAGGTGACAATTTTTCCGTATTTGCAGCACACACTTCAATGCAATATATAAAACTGGAATCACTGTGGGGTAGAAAACATCTTCTGACAAGTACCAATGCTATTTTTATTGGCAGTACACACGACACATTTCACTTATCTCTGTAAGTAACAATAATCACTGACATAATATTTTTATGATTTTCATTGTAATGCATTTTATGCTTTCTTAATATATCACTTTACCTGAAAGCTGAGAATTCGAGATATTGGACTTCTATGAAAAGTGACAACTGCAGCTTGTCATGAGCCTGGCTTTTTGATTTGAAATTTGAGTTAAGTGAGCACTGTTCTAATTTCTTTCTTGTGCCTGGGATGATCCCCACTCAATTCTGCAGAATTCCATGCTATCATCACTATAGCACACAGCATTTCAGTGAACCTCAAAGAGCTGATAGGACAGCAGAGGCAAAGCAAGCCTGTGGTATTGACAGACATATGCTTCTAGATTAAGAGCCAGAAATGATAGGGGATCACCTGGGTGTTCCTTGTTGTACAATGTTTCACTTGCACTAAAATTACCAGAGAGGAAGACATCAACTTTTTGCGATTTGTTTTGGGATGTTTGTTTTATTTTGTGTGGGGTTTTTTGATTGGTTGGTTGGTTGGTTGGGGGATTTTTTATTTTTTTTTTTTTTGGCTGGGGTTTCGTATTTGTGGTTTTGGTCTGGATTTTTCCTTTTTCTTCTTTTTTCTTTTTTATATTTTTTTTTTTTTTTGGTGGGGGGTGTGTCCCTGATGGCAACCACGTTAAAAATTGAATTGGGATTGTTTCACTTTGTAGATGCCTCTACATTACTGTATCCTTCAGTCTTTGCTGCTCAGAGGCAGTTAGGAATGTAAATCTCTTTGACTTCAAAGGAAGATATGCACTGAAATAACTTTGCAGATCTGAACCTCCTTACCTTTTCAACAATGTTGTTTGAAATGGACGGAAATGGGTTGAAAAGGCCACAACAAAAAGCAGAATCTCGGGTCGTTTAAAAGAGCACTGCTAAACCATTGCCCATTCACTTACACCAAAAGAAAATGCGATCCTTTGGACACGAACTGAGTCTTTCACCCCAAGGAGAACTTATTGCTTTCACTACATGGAGTAATAGGAAAAAAGCTACACAGGGAACAGGAAAATCTTGTAGCAAATATTTCATTATAAGAAATCTTGTAGCAAATATTTCATTATAAGAAAGCAAGTCTTACAGTATCGGTTGTACTCACCAACTGTTTCCAAAACAAATGTGTATAATTATATCACTAACAACCTGTCATTTTTAGGAAGGATAATTCTTTATTCTGTTGTATTATGTATCAGATACTTAAAATCTTAAAAATACTTCTCAGAAACATTTAAAAATATGTATTTTTTCATCTATGGAAAGTTTCAAATATTATAGCTGGTGCAACAGTAAACAGTTATTTCTCACTCAATCTACATGTTAAGAGAAAAGTAGAAATTATATTGAACCAGGAAGCAGCTGGTATGTGTGAAAGAGAGAGAGGAAAAAGTAACTAAATCCCATTCCATTGTCTTCCCCTTTCCCCCACCAAAGTAACAACTTCAATTCTACTACATAATTAAAAGTATGTTTTCTGTTTTTTTTCAAGTGTAATTAATTTAAATAACCATTTTGTTAGCCCCTCCAGTTAGCACCTAAAAACCTATTTCGGTGAGCACCCTGGAATTAAATTGTAAATGAGTGGTTGAATAGTCACAGCACTTGTCTGGTAAAGGGTGATCTTCAGTAATTACTTTCTTATCCCCTATGAGACAGCATATGTAGAGCTCCCAGTTCAGAGGGAATGTAGTATTCTGCAGACTTCAGTTTTAAAATGAGCTATTTTATAATGGATAATTCATCAAGCATTCTGTAGAAGAAAGATTTGCACTGCAAATTGTTTTATGAATTAATTTTTTACAAGGGTGGGTTGTTTTTTGGGTCTTTTTGTCATGACACTTTCATAAACAATAAAGTGTAATATCACAGAAATCCTTCATCCACCATTGCTTACACTAGCTTTGCCCTGGTTTATATGAAGGCTGTGGATTTTCTCACAGAGAGGACTGGGGCTTGATTCAAAAGCTACCAAAAAGACTACTAGCCTCAGCAGATCCCAGGTAAGGAAAAATACATATAGAATCACCCTACAAAATTACCCTACAAAATTACTCCTGCAGATAGAGGCACTAGGAGAAAGCAGTTCTACAGATTTGTCTCTCCAGGGAGTACAGACACCTTGAGGAGAACTCCTGCTCCTTTTCTCTAAAGTCTGGTCAACATCTAACAGAAATTAAATCCTCTATTTCTTTGAATTCATTTTAGTGACTGATACAGAGATGAAACCTTGTGAAAGAATCACATTCTGTTCAATTTATATTTACAGCTGAATGCATCTGCAAGTAAAGTCCTCTGGCCAAGAACCTTCAAGCAAATCCTCCTTGAGTCCTGCTTCTTCAGGCCTCTGGCAACATGCTGACATCTGATTTCTATACCCTTTGACACTACTTCTGAATTTGTCATTGTGAGCTGAAGGTGACATGATGTACACACCAGGGGATAAGTGAAAGGAATCTAATAGTGGAAGAAGCTTGGAGGTAATATAAATAGGAGGCAGTAAGCTGGCCCAAAGGAAACAGCAATCATTTCATGGGTATTTGCATCAGTATATTATCTCCAGTGTCCTGGAGGTTAAATTCTCCCCCACAGATAGCAACTTGTATTAGGAACTCCCCTGCCACGATACAGCATGGCTTCTCCCACTCCTAACAGCAGCAATGTCATAGCTTTTGTGTACTTCTGAAGATTTAAAAAACCAAACAAACAAAAGAACCAAACCATCAAATGTTTACTGAGATTACATTTGACAGGGAAGATAGAAGGACACAGTGCAACATGAATGAGGGCAGTAACTCCAGACTGTACCTTTGCACTGAACTAGCTCTTGTTTCAGCTGTGCTCCTCCCCAGCCAGCTTAGATACTTGTCAATTTCGGCTTTAAATCTTTTGGGGATCTTAACTCTGACTGTTTCCCTTGACAGCTTATTTTCTAGGACTGTATCACTCTATGTGGCAATAAAGTCTTCTGAATATCAATTCTGTATCTTTTTCCCCAAGTTTTGTTGCATTATCCTATGTTAAAGAAAATTTGATTCCCTAATTTGCTACTGGTTGCCATACACACAGTATTTTTCTGCCATTGCTAGGCTTCCTCTCAGGCACTTCTCTTCCAAAGGGTCAATATACCTAAAGATATGGAGGAGACCTTTAACTTGTCTTACTTATCCCTTAGGCCATACAAAAGTACTCCTTATAGTATATATGCTAGTGTTCAGTTCAATTTAAATTGTTTCACACAACAGGATTTCTGTTTGTTCCCTTGGGAAGCTATTTTACCACCTAACAGAGCAGCATCTCCTTTGGACCTCCCAAGGAAAAGTTTCTGTTTTAAATGAGGAGCCCAGTTCTTTGTTATGGGCAGGCAGGGTTTGCTTTCTCCTGTTTGTTTCCTTATCTGTTCTTTCAGGTAAGGAGCAGAAGGAACTTTACAGAAATATGAAAAAAAACACCCCTACCCAAATAGCCTACTGTCTGTGAGTGCCTGGAAAGGGCAAAACAACACAGACAACGAGAAGATGTCCAAAAGGCAGCTCTCATTAACCATTTCTCCAGAGTGATAGGCAGGAACAAAACACAAACAAACTAAACAAGAAACATAGAATAAAGAGAATTGTTATAATTAAGGGCATTATGTTTTTGAGATGTCAGATCTAAGTGAATATATACAGATATAGACCACGCATATACATAAAATAATGCTAAAAAACATTTAAATAAGAAAGTTCTCAGGATATCCTGAGCATTAATTTGACAATCACATATCCCAGCTGGCTAGATCCATACTTGTTTTAAAAAAGTCTCAGTTCTTCACCTTCATGAGATTAGCTATCTCTTTAGTGAATGATGAAATTCAGTCCTATGTTACAAGAAATATGAGTTAAAATTCAGCTTCAGAATTAAGTGTACATCAAACTGGTAGATGTAGTCATAGATAACCCACACAAGAATAGCAGTTTTCCAGCATAAGTAACTAAGTTTATGACAGTAAATATGAGAACTGTCTTGAAAACAGTATTATAGCTCATCTCTAACTTTTATGTGGTTGACTATCACCTGTGTTCACCTGTTCTATATCTAAAATATATCACAGCTTTGAGTAGGCAAGTGAAACTTCAGTTTTAGTCTTAAAAAAAAAAAGTTATTTATATTCCTCTTGAGGTCTGGTCTTAAGACTTGACGGTATTTTTTCTCTTTGTCTTACAGTTCAGGCACAACAATCTTCTCTGCTTTGCTAATTAATCTTGGCCCAGCTGCTGACTTCACAGGTGATGAGACTCTCCACTTGTCACCTAGAAAATACAGCTTCTGTAACAGAAAAGTTTCCATCTGTGAGGTTCTTAAGATCTCTATTAAGAAGTTTAAAAAAAGTTTGGGGACCTTACCAGTGTAACTGAAAAATACTGGATGTTTAAAGTATTGAAACATCAATTACTAAAAGCTGGGGTTTGCATTTGTTTGGGTTTTTTTAACACCAGCTGCCTTTTCAAAGCAAGGTAGAAACAGCTGCTTGATAAATAACTTTTTTTTTTGTCATGTGCCATGCAGTCATTTACCTACAGCATCAGAGTTTTCAGTTAGCAAACTGTCCAGCTTCCTGGAAAAGAAGTCACTTTCTTGTTATCTCCTAATTGAACAGTAAGCAATGAAAATGGCTGCATTACTAGATACTTGTTATTTTTCCTATAGCAACCAGAGGGAATGCTTTCCTCAGAGAAATACTGTAAGGATTACTTGCTACTCTTATGGTGAAAAGAGAGAGTATGTGGGGATTCACACACAGCCATCATCAGAGTTGATGACGAAGCTCAAATAAGACTTCATGACATTTTGCTGGTATAGATAGGATGTTTTCATTTATCTTCCACCTACACTGTTCATTAGGAATTGATTTCTAGCAAACACAACTTGGGAAAGCAGTCTGAATTGCCCACAGTTAGAGTAAGCAGTATTGCTGGTGTTTATTATAAGCAGACCATAACATAATCATGTTTATTCCATCAGCTGCTCACTTTGATCAGGAACAGTAACACAACCTGACCGAATCACTGAAAGCCTAACACTGACAGGGCTGCTGGCTGGTGGTGAGAGCTGTTCATTACACTGGTCATAGCTACAGCTCTCAAATAGGTGTTTCTTCCTCCCAGCTGTAGCTGTCCCCACCTCATACCTCCCATATTGTTTCTTATGTTCGCTACAAATTCTTGTGGCCCCCCTTCTGTTTCTACCATCCTGAGACAGGGGGCTACGGGTTCTGTAATATCACTAGTAACTGCCTGGCTTTGCCTTTCTGCTTTAGCACTGCATGGCAATTTGTTTTTGCCAGAACTCCTGTGTGCATAGGCTGAATCAAACCACGGAGGAAATGGGAGCAAACGTTCTCAGTTAGATTTGGAGGTTTTGGATTTTGAAAAGGTTTTTTGAGGATAACTAGGATAATTTGAGAATAATTGGGGAAATTTAGTTGGAGCCAGAGGAAGAAGTCCAAGGTAGTCAAGAACAACTCAATGACTGATCTAAATGAGTCTACAGTTACCGACATTTGCTTGGAGGTCTATTAAGACACCATGCTGTTGCTTATGCTAATAGATACACCAGGGTGTGGGCTGTTGTTGTGCCCAGAAGAAAGAGGCAGAGCACAGCCATGTTCCTGCAGCTGAGCTTTTTATCCTTTCCTTCACAGCCCCCTAGGACAAGGTGGTCTTGTGTATTCAGCTGGCTGGGAGCAATCCCTGGGACAGACTTATACCCCAGACAATGCCTTGTTATCAGCAAAACTATACCATGGCTCATGACAATAATTGAGTAGATGATCATGTATCAAGATCTGAGCCTGTGCCCTTTCCATATTTAGTTTATTATTATATGTGTAGTCAGTAATTCAGACATGGGGTCCTTAACACAGAGACATTGGGGTATGATTGATAGTTTCTTGGAATACTAAAGGCAGAAGAGTGCTCAAAAAACTGTTTGATCCATTCCAGTGCCCCAGAACAGACTCTATACCTGTATTTGGCATATATGTTCTCAGGAACAAGATCTTTGGTGTTGTCATCAATCCTAAATGATATAGAAAACACAATCTCAAGCTTTCCTCCCATATAAAAATTTCTAAACTATTAACCATTCTTGTTGCTTTCCTTCTTTAACTGATATAAGTAAGACCTTCTCAAGTTGCAATATCTAAAATTGTCTGCAGCACTCCAGCTGGTGTCTTACCAGTGCTGACTAGAGAAGAAGTATTTCAGTGTTTTTAATATACTACATTCCTGTTTATGCATTCAAGTAGATTTTTTTGCCTTTCTTACAAGTGTAACAACATTGACTTCCATTTAGTTTCGTATTCAGCCCCTTAGATCTCTTTCTGCAGAGCTGATTCGCCATCTGTTAATCTTTGACTTGGTTTTGCCCAGCAGATTATTCCTTCCTATGTGAGGTGTCTCCTTCTTGTCCGTATTGAGTAGTATATGAATTCCTTTTTCAAAGCAAGTTATCAAGATTAGTTTGAATTCTAACTCTGTTCTTCAGTGTAGAGAGGTTCTTAAAAATGCACCCAGGAAGCAGTTGTCAATGTATCATTGTTAAAATCAAGAGATTTAAGCATGAAGCTACAAGAAAAGTTGTGTCTGTTAAATGTTTGCAGTAGTTAACATAGAAAATAAAAACAGAGGTGACAGAAAGAACACTTTTTAACTTATCCTACCCATATACAGAACACATTTCCTTATTTGCTTACAATAACATCATGTGTGGTTCTCCTGCCCATGAGACCTCATCCTCTGCTTTCAGTTGAAATTAGATCAGTTCAACATGGTGTGTTCACAAATCCATACTGGCTTTTACCCATCTCCTTATTTTCTTTTCAGTGGTTCTAAGTGGTCAGTTTGATTATTTATTCCAGAACTTTTCTGGGGAATTAAAATTAAGCTTACTTGTACAGAAAATTCCCTGGCTTCTCCTTTGCTTATACTGTTTTGTTTGCTGGCAAAACAATACCAGTTAAACGATCTTGTTTTCTATTCCAGAAAAAAAGTGATTAGTGAAAAAGCTCATCAAGCATAAGAATTAACTTAAAATTAATGAAGATCTAATGGGTGAGCCATCTAAACCTGTTCAGTTGGGATTAGATTTAAACACAGGCAACAACCGAAATAAACACAAGAAAGGTGGGTTTTTTTCTCTCTCTTAAAAATGTTCCCAAACATGAAACAGAAATCTAAACTCTGTGCCTGAATGTGGCTGGCATAGATGATTTAGAAAAGGATGTTGCTATAAAGCAAAACACATTTCATTTTGGAAAAAGCAGTAATTCAAAATATCCTGAGAAATTAACTAGATTTCTGGATTCTGAATGAAGATTATGAAATAACACAAAATATACTGTCAAAAGATGCAGAAGTAGTAAATAAAAATTGTGCCAGGTTTTCCAGCCACACAGGAGGGCAGATTGAAAGCACAGGGATTTTAGTAGAATTGATCATACTACATTTGAGAAGCTTCATAAAAACAAAAGCAAGCAGAGCCTGTAGGATAAGACTGTTACTCTAAAAGGAGAGCTTAAATGTTAAACGTGTTACTTAGAAGATAACACTGTTCTTAATGAAAAACACAAGTTGGAGGTTCTGTGGAGAAAATAGCAATAAACCTGATAGAATAATACCCCATTGGCTTACAAAGTGTGCCCAAAGGAACACTGACCAAGCTAACTGAAATTAAGGCAGCCATTAAACATTTTTTTCAGTATTATATATTACTCTCAGATAAACAGAGCTCATATGGATGATACCAACTGCAAACTAAAGTTCCCTGTTTTCATATCATGATTGTAAATTCTTCTTCTTCTTTTTTTTTTTTTTTTTGTCCTGCTTTTTCTCCCATTTATTTGAGATTCCAGGAAAGGCAAATCTCCAGGGCTAGATGGGTATCAGATCCATCTCACTAAAGCAGTAAAGTAGCTAAAAGGTAATTGCTCTGTTTCTGACTTTCTTTTAAAAAGGAAAAAAAAACCCAGTACTTATCATTAAACCTATATGATGATATTTCTCATATATTGTATAAAAGTATGTGGCTTCCTGAATGTGAGAGCCTGGACACTAAGCTTGTCTTAAACATTAAAAATTCAGGTCAACATTTTAAATTAATCAGGGTGAAAGACAACTGTGCCTGTTCACAGTAAGAGAATGAGACAAGCATAATTTGACCAGATGGTCATATTTTAGCAGCAAAAATAATTGAAATCTTTATCTGAGTTTTAGTACACTCACAGGATGGGTAGATGTGGGAGATATGAGTAACCATAGGAAAAATACCAGAGGCCTATTTGTACAAATAATAATTTAAGCATCATAGACCTTTTCATTCTCCCATGCTCAACCTCTAAACCTATTACAGGCTGAAAGGAGAATATAACCTGTGTACACCATCAAACCGTAATGAAAGCCAGCTTGGGCTGACAGGTGAGAGAGGGCAGGGGAAGCCTCTTCAGATGTGTATACAAAGACTATCATTGGCTGCAAAAAGACAGCCAGTGGCAAGCACCAGCAGCTGGTAGAAACTGTAAGAACCCATAGGAATTTTTCCAGCCTAAAGTCCTAGGAAAGGCAGTTAATTTATCCTGATAATTGCTTATTTTCACAAATAAGAAGCTCAGCTTTTTTCATTTGCCAGGCTAAAACCACTTTTTTCTTGATTCTTTACCCCCCCATAAGAGATTGTGAACCTCAAGTCTTACTTGACTAATGACAATATTGATCAATTGTTAGTTTTTTAGCACAGTAAGATAAATACAACATGAAATATTTCTTCTAATGAAATAATTATGAAATAGCAAAGATCAGAAATATTACAAGTAAAGATTTTCAGAAATCTTCAACTAGGAGCTTAGATTCCTCCTGAGAAACTATAAGGACACAGCATTTCACTTTGCAAATTACTCAGTTCTTCTGAAACTTTCTTTTAAGTATTATGTCTCTATTTATCTTGCTTATCATACTGGTACAAAAAGATGGAAGGATGAGAGAAAATGACTAAAAAAACCTGAAGGTGGTTTTTAAAGATCCAAGGGAGTCCCTACAAAAGGAAAAGATGACACATGGAACCAATCAACTTCTGTCCACTGCTCAATACTCTTGTTAGTAATTTCTTACTAGCACAAACGAAGTACTCTGACAGGGAGGGAAAGTATTAGGTATCGGGCACTTGGTACTCCCCTCCTTACTTCTGTCTTCTTTCATCATGTGGACCACAGAAAATAAATATTCTCTGGTTTACATATGTGCATCTGGAATAGGTTGCCCAATGAAGCTGTGAATGCTCCAACCCTGGCGGTGTTCAAGGCCAGGTTGGACAGAGCCTTGGGCGACGTAGTTTAGTGTGTGGAGTCCCTGCCCATGGCAGGGGGGGTGGAACTAGATGATCTTAAGGTCCTTTCCAACCCTAACTATTCTATGATTCTATGATCTTAAAATTCATTTTTCTGTTAGCCCTGTCTAAAATCATAAACACATTTAGTATGCTCACTTCAATATTCCCTTGGAGCTTTTCAATGACCAGTTTCACACTTGGTAGTTTACCACTAGAAATAAGAATGTCACATGCTCAATAATGCCTTAAAATAGCTCTCCATTATTTCAGGCCCAACACTGACATCAAAATTGTAACACATTAAAACAAACCATTAATTATTATTTATTCACTGGCAACTCTGTAGTGGAGTGTAATTACTTCATATACCATTATTCCTGTGGAATATATGACAGAGCTCTAATTTGCCATTAGCATTTTTTCTGAGATTCAAGTAGCACTGCTAACATTAAAATACAGATGGGATTACTCTTTGGCCATTTCAAATATACATATTTTCCATCAGTTTCTTTACTGCTGGAGAAGAGGCATTGTCTGTGGCTTACTTCTATACCTAACCTGCTCTTCCTACCCCAAACTACTCTTCCTCCATCTCCAGTGCAAATACTACACATGCAGCACAGGCAAGAAAGCCCCACTTCTGGATAAAACGTGGATCTGACTGCAACATGCAGCCATGCAGTGGAGATAACCCTTGCTGAAGCTACCTGCTTCCTGTAACCTACTGATGTTCATTAAGGAGAAGGTTAATCTGATCTGCATAGCTCTCAATATGATTTTCGTAAACTGAATCAGAGGATGAAAATAGCCTCCCGTGTAGATTTTTGCAAGGGGAATGATTTCTATCTAAAATCATTATTTTTGTGCTTTGTTGGAAGTGGCTTGCCTGTTCTGACAATTAAATATAAAATGGACTTCTGTATATGCCTTATAGTTTAGAAATGTGTTTCTATAATGGCTTTGGCTTGTGCACTTAAAAACTGTATGAAGATTGAATCAAGCTCCTATTCTATTAAGATATTTTGTTAAAAAAACATCTGCAGCAAATATTCATTTTCTAGAGCACTAAATTGTTGTTTTAAAGAGGTGGCTTCAGGTCAAAGAAGTGTATTCATAACCTACTACAAAACCACCCCCTTAGTCGACTAAGAAGGCAGTTTTTAAAAATCTATCACCAGATAGCCCAAGCATGATCATTGAAATTTTATGGGTGTAATTATAGTCAGAATTTGGTCTCTCATTTATTTCTCTGCCATACATATGTTTTGCATTTCTCTTAGTTTGAATAACAAGCCTAGACTTCTGAGTTTCATATTCTCATTTGTTGATTTAGTCCAACAATTTTGTGCTTACATTGCAAGACAATATTTCTTTTAATTCTTTTTCCATTAGAATGTCTTAAAAAAGGAAATACTTCTGTTGGTTCTTGATTCCATTAAAGGCTAAATTTATCCAAATGGTTAACCAAAACTGACCTTGTGTTCCTACTCAAGTTCTAAACATGCACCTAGTATTGTTTATATTTATTATTCACTTGCTCTCTTAATTGTACATCTTAGAGTTCTCCAGATTGTACTGCTTGCCTCAGTATCAAAATGAATAGAAAGGTTAGCACAGTTTTAACTAATGATTTCCTGGGAAAAACAAAATAAAATAAACCAAAACCAAATCAAACAAATAGCAAAATAAGAAAAACAAACCAAAATTAAAAAAACACAAACCATCCCAAAACACAAAATACCCCAATACCCAAACCCAAACCAAACCAAAAAAAAAAAAAAAAAACACACAAAACCAAACCACAACAAACTATAAAATCAATAATGTTGCAAAATCTTTAGGTGGTGATTAATAAGACCTTTGTCTGACATTTTAAAAGTCACATGAGGTAAATCCTTAGAAGAAAGGCAGGAGGATTTGTGTATATTCTAGTAAGGTTTTAACATGGACAACAATTGCTTTTAAGTAGAACATTCAAGGGTTGTTGCAATTCCATCTGATCCTCTTCAAAGGTAAGTTGCCTCCACACAGTCCAGATTCCATTATGGTTTTTAAGGCAATTAATTTTCTCCAAATCTGAAAAAAAAACCTACCCAAAATACGACCAATAAAAAAACCCACTGCTTGACACCCTTCTCCCTTCTTTTCCAAGAGAATCCTCTCCATGGTACTTACTTCACCCTTCTTTACGCAATGCCTTCTAAATTTCATGCAGTTGAGCTCATAGTCTCTACTTTTCTCTCCCAGTCATCCAGCCCCTGCAGGCTGAGGCCCCATTTTTAGCTACCAGCATCTGGGGTTGACAAGGAGCTAGATGTATTTATGTCTTCAGAACAAAGGCAATAATAAGCTCTTCATCTCGGCCTCCAAATTAGTCCAGTTTATAATACTGTAAAGAAACATGAATGTTTTGGATAACACCAACCATGATTGCACCAAAGAATTTCATAATATTAAAGCAAATAGCATAATAGCAAAAAAGCGTAATATTAAATCAAATGCATTGCTAGGAGGAGGATCTTTCTTTTCTTGTTCTTTTAATCCAGTTTGTTCAAATAAAATGAGCTGCTGGCAGACACCTTTATGTTCCACTGGGCTATTAGTTATCACACACTTATTTTAGTACAAGACTTTTGTTGCACACACTAAAACTGGGAAGATTCAGGCTCAACCAGATCTGTTGTGGAACACTGTTCAATAAAAATCCTGTTTTGTTTGGGGTTTTTTCTCTCCCCAAAAATTTTCCAATTGTCTCTCAGCAGGATAAAAATGCAACTCCATCAGACCCTGTTTTTAGTGATGAATAAGAAACATGCACGGGAAGGCAAAAAGAGAAATAATTCTCCAAGGAGATTATAATAAAGAGCTTGACTAGCTTGAATATCTAATTGGCAGCCAAGGCGAGTGCCAAGCATATGTATCACAAATTCATGTTGGGTAGCATCAGCACACATTTGCTGGCAGAATGCTCCCTATTGTGCACTAGATACAGCTAGTGCCCATCCCTGGACTGGCTATAAGTCAAATGCTTCTTTACCATTTCTCATGGGAAAACATAAATACTTGAAAACTCTAGACAGATGACTGCAAATTACTACATCAAAAGGCACGAGAAATTTAATTGCACAGAAATGAGCATCCAGCCTCCTCTTGTCCTGAAGTTTCAGACTGAAGCAGAATATAACCTCACTGCTTTTTTAAGCACGGGTTGTAAGCAGCCATGGGAGTCTGTTCTTCCTCAGAAATACTTTTACTACGTGAACTCAAGGTTTTCATGTGGAATGGTTAGATGTTTACGGCAGTGCAAATATACGAATTATTATAGCAGACAAGCGTAAAAAGGACATATCCTGGTTGAAAAGAAAGCTGTTCAGTTTGGTTTTCAAGATCAATCCAGTAATTTAATGAATCCCAGTGATTGTCACTTTGATTGCTTTTTATAGCTCATTATGCTGGAACCAACAAATGAATAGCACGTTACATGAGTGTTTTAAAAACAACAATACTATAAGTAAAAATATCATCAAAGATATAAACTCAATACAGAAGTGAGAGAAAAAGAACCACTATAATTCTGTAAAGAACTGACTAATTTCATTCTCTAAGTACAGAACAAATAAATGAAAAACACTGGGCCATGTGTTAGATTTGTATTATTCTGTAATTCTTAAAAGTTAAAATACTTTAATGTTCAAATGTATGAAATTTTGTTTAACTTTTATTAACCTGTTATGTACTTGGAAAGAAGCTGGTGTGTCACCTCAAGGAAACAAGCAGTTTTCTAAAAATAAATGTTTTAGGGTTGGTTTTGCTTTTTTGTTTTGGTTTGATTTCTAGGGGTGTTGTTCTTTGGGAGTTTTTTTGTTGTTGTTAAACCCCCTATTTTTCTCTTTATCTCATCAGATACTTAGGCTTTGGAATATGATGTTAAGAAGCATCAATATTCACCTTTATTCTAATTCTCCTCTACAAGGATAAAAAGGCAAGTTGACTGTTCTCTTTTCAGATTTCCAATTTTTAACCATGCATTGGATCAATTTCTGTTTCAGTAAAAATTTTATTTTATCATATGAGAAACTGTAGCAATGCCAGTTCAGTGTGGTAACTACAGAAACAGAAGGCTCACAAGGGAGGATTAGATGCTGAACTATTTAACGCAGAGATGTTAAAAACTTTGGCCTCTGGCTGCAAGGGGGGTTTTTAATCCCAGATTTGGCACTCTATCTGTTGCTTGGAGAGTGGTGTGGGCTTGTAGAAGCAGATACACAAAGCCAACAAGCTGACTGCAGAATCAGGTAACACCAGCCCGCAGGAAATTGGAGAAGAAGAGAGACTAGGGATTTTTCCTACAGAATGTACTATGTTTCTAATTTTAGACTGGATAGAAATACACCTCTTTCACAGCCATGACTCCCTTCTTGGACTGAAGTGTCCAAGTTGAGTCAATATTTTTTTTTTCTAGAAACAGAGGAAAGAACGGTTTCTGTTGTCCTTCCCCCAAGCATAAATTTAAAAATTCATAGCATAGGTAGAGCTTGAGAGCATCTGAAAAACATGATGGCCTTCATATTAACCTGGGATACTTAGATACACATCCCTTCTCCAGTGAATATAGAAATATATTAACAATGAGGAGAAACAGGAGAGATGAAATTTAGCCATTCCACATCTTATGACAAAAGCAAGAAAATGCTGCTTTGTAAATCATGGGTATGAGATAAATCTTGCTGGTGACACTTTGTGCAGCATTTAAGTGCCTGTGTAAATGTTCAAAGGCAAAAGTGAAGTTGCTGGAGATAAAGTGCTGATGAAAAACAAGCTATCTGTGCATTTAAGTGGCAGTAGTGTGCGGGTTAACAACTGGACACCTGTGAAACCTAATGTTACATTTGGGGATTAGAAGTGGTGTTTAGATTCTCAAATCCCTCATTCTCTTTTAGGTGGTTTGTTTTGGTTTTTTTTTAAATAAGAATAGAAATCACTCAAAGTAGGTCAAGATTGAGATTTTTAGAAATGCCCTTCACTGACTTGATAAAAAATAACTATCACATCAAGCAACACAAAAAAGAGCAGGGAGATTGGCCTTTCTGAAAATCTCATCTTCAGCAAACTACGGAGACCTAGTTTTGGTATCACCCTGTATTTCTGTGTCTAACAAGCACACCTGAAACATAAGCATAAATGCCTTCCTTTTTGCTTCTTTAAAAGCAATATATCCATATTTCAAGATGTTTTTTCTTCCAGTATTCATGTAGCTTAAAGTCTGAGTTAGGAAGTTGTTCTTACATTAAACATTAGAAGTTATTAATCACCCAATGACCATTAGTATGAGAATATATGTCATTAATTATGAAAATTAATCCATCTGCCTTCTGGGTGCTGAGCTGTTATGTTTCCCAGTGCTGTTGAAAAGGGTTGATAGTGAAGATTCTCCTAGGAACATAGTGGACCAGTTTCTGGAATTACAGATTGGAAAATACAATCAAAATCAAATAAACTGGCAACACTGGGAATACAACTTGGAGTAATTAATTCAGTTGTGGGCCTGCAGGTCACAGTGGACCTTCCAGTAAAAAAAATATATATATAACTAAACTGTTTTCTGGATTGTTTTTGTTTGTTTGGGGGTTTTTTGGGTTTGGTTTGGGTTTTGTTTTTGCTTTTGGGCTTTTTTTGGGGGGAGGGAGATCTGCAGTCTATAAGAAGTTAAAAGGTAAAGACTATCAACTCAACACATGGGGATAGAAATTCCTGGGTTTCCTCCATTCAAGTCTTTCAGCCTTTTGTTTTTGGGATGAGAGGATGAAAAAGAAACCAGTACATGTTTCATTGCCACATTCCAATGAGTAAGTAAGTTCTTCCTAAAAATGGATTGTTAAACCCCAGAAAAGCTGTCTGCAGGACAGAAGACATGCTGCCTCTAGCAGGTCAGTGAAAATCATGGGATTCAGTGCAAATAAGGTGGCAAAACCAAATGCACAAACAGGAGACAGATAGAGTCAAGTCAGGCTGCACAAAGAGTCTAGGGAAATGCACCTACAACCATAGCTAAATAATTCTGTTTTAAAAAACAGTGTATGAGAATTAAAAAGACATCAACAAAAAAAGATATGGATGAGAGAACTGGGTTTGTTCAGCCTTGAGAAAAGAAGGCTCGAGGGAGATCTTGTCAACATGTTTCAGTATTTAAAGGGTGGCTACAAAGAGAATGGAAACTCACTTTTTAAAAGGACTCACTTGGAAAAGACATGGGGGAATGCGCACAAGTTATTCCTAGGAAGATTCCAACTGATCACAAGGAGAATTTTTCGCAACAAGAACAATAATTCCAACAATTATTGGAACAATCTCCCCAGGGAAGTGTTGGACTCCCCAGTGTTGGACACTTAAGATTCAGCTGGACGGTGTGCTGGGACATGTGGTCTTGGTCATGCTTGCCTAGAAAGGTTGGACCAGATGACCCTTGAGGTCCCTTCCAGCCTTCCATTCTACGATTTTATGATCACAGACAACTGGGCTGAGACTTTTCCCATATGCGTACAGAATGGGTAGTTTTCAATCATTCCTACTGGGGAAGGACCTGTTCCATTACCTCCTGGGGACAGAAGTTATTTCACCCATTTACAAATTTATTTTTATTGTTTACATGTTTCATTATATATAGTATGTTCTATAATTACATGTTTTAAAATTATTTTGGTTTTGCCAGCCACTGGAAAATATCAGCTCTGAAAGAGAGGCCAATTATTTGCCTGAGCTTAGGCAATTCTGGTAAAGTTTGTAGGGAAGTTCAGAATAAGAACATCTAACATTCTAGGGTTACTTAGAAAACAAAACTACCTGCCAAAATTACCTGATGTCCCATCAGATGACCTCAGTCACCAGTTGTGTGAAAGTTTTTGCCACCAACAGTCCTTTAACCAGTCTGTAGTGGTAAGTAGCTTTCATTACAGAAAAGAAGGTTTAAAGTAATACTTTATAAAGGCCCCAGATCCTAAGCAATTCCAGCCAATCTCATGAGATCTCACAAGGCTTAAAAAAATGAGCAGCCAGTGTTTTAGGGTGTCCTGGGTTCAGCTACAGCAGTCATTTTTTCTCCTTCTTAGTAGCTGGGGCAGTGCTGTGTTTTTGACTTTCAGTCTGGGAACAACGCTGATAACACCGATGTTTTTAGTTGTTGCTCAGTAATGTTTACTCTGACCAAGGACTTTTCTCAGTCTCATGCTCTGCCAGAGAGGAGGGGAAGCCAGGAGGAAGCAGAGACAGGACACCTGACCCAAACTGGCCAAAGGGGTATTCCATACCACAGCACGTCATGCCCAGTATAGAAACTGGGGGGAGTTACCCGGAAGGCCCAGATCGCTGCTCGGGTCGGGCTGGGTATCGGTCGGCGGGTGGTGAGCGGTTGTGTCCTCTCCCCTTGTTATTCCTCTTATCATTATCATTACTGGTGATAGCAGTAGTGGCTTTGCACTGTATCTTTGTTACTGGACTGCTCTTATCTCAACCTGTGGGAGTTACATTCCTCCGATTCTCCTCCCCATCCCTCCAGGACCGGGGGAAGGAAGGAGCCGGGGGGGAGTGAGCGAGCAGCTGTGTGATTCTGGGTTGCCGGCTGGGCTTGAACCACGACATAGGGTTATCTAGTTCACAATATTTTTTTAATTCATGTGTTGGCAGTGTTGCATTTTAGCAGTTCAACATACATATGAACTTACATACTTTTCTACTTTCATGTACATGTGACAATATGCTCAGGACCTGCAGTATAGCAAAGAGAGTTTTTTCGTGATAGTCCTTCATTCAGCTTATGTTGGGCCATTAAAACTCTCCAACCTGGAATTCACAGTTTCTTTCCTTTATACATTGTGGCCTTGGAGTTTATTCAGTACCAAGCTGAATCAGTTCCTTTTTTATAAATGAAATGCTCTTGGCTAATCATTTACATAAGCAAAAGGCCACTTGAGTGTACAGAATGCCTTTCCAGCATGAAAACTGATGGAAGTTATTCTTTCTGAATCTCTCTTAAGATGACTCAGAAGATAAACAAGGCTATGAACCTGCCTGTGGGAAGGCGCGTAGCAGGGGCCTTTGTAATAACAGCATTAACTTCTGCATGGGACTAAAGAAAGAGTCTAAAGTGGAGGAAATGGGATGCTGCTATGAGACCCCCTTCCACCTGCCCTGACCTGTTTCTGACTAGATTGTTACAAGGTACTACAGTTCTAGAAATCTAATATCACCAAGACAATTAATGCAGTGGGTTCATAAATTACATTTTTTAAAGGTGAATTTTTTGTTCAGGCAGATAAAAAAGTTTTTTTTTCATTAAAAACCTGTTCAGGTGGGCAATGCTGTAACCGCGTTATGTTTCATTTTGTCCGGAGGACTAAAAATACTGGAAAATAAGCAGGAGCTAAACTGAGGAGAGAACAAACAGTAAAACACCAAGAAGAAAAATTAAAAGAGCTTGATGCTGAAGCCAGAGAAATCAAGTGTCTGTAGCATCTTGACCTGTTAATCTGCTTCTAGTTCCAAAGCCTTAAGCTGTAGGTATATCATACCCATGAAATTTGACATTTCCAAAATAAAAACCTTCAGCATTTTATTTGTAGATAATGCCCTTTCATGGCACTCCAGTGCCAGTTCCTGACTGACATTTTTAAAAGCTTTGTTTTGAAATTCTAAGAGACCTTCAAACTGGACTTTTGCCAAATGAACTGAGTTACTCTAATTTCTTGCACATACCAGCTGACAGCTGAATACCCACTTGACTGTATCACCAAATATACGTAATTTTGTTCCTTTGAGCAACTTATTTGGTTGTCAAAGTCATTAGAATATCCCTGCTAATAAAAGATATATTCTCTATTGGATATGCAATCCTATTGTTTGAAGTTAATACAAGCCTATTTGAAAACAGCAGTTTCCATAGGAACAGTTTTCCCAAATAAATCTTACTTGGAGAAGTATGTCATAAATAATTGGTCCTGCCCTAAGGGAGCCATTAAACACCCAAAGAAAATGCATAGATAGTCACAGAGAAAATAAAAGCTATAAGAAAGGCATAAAATGATGGCAAATTGGGAAAAGTACTTAATTTTTGCCTATTCAGAATTCTTTCCAAAGCTGAAAAGAAAAAAAAACAAATATCCTTTTTTTTTGGAACTTCAATGATATAAAATAAGAGTCCATATTTTACCTCTTAGGATCTTAGTTGTGTTCAACGTGTTCTCCAAGCAAATCTCCTTAAATTATATTGTGGTGATATCTTGGCTTTAGTTTATCCATTTATATTGTTCACTGCCTCTTTAACCAACAAGAATGTACACCTTCTTGCAGTACATTTTTAGAATGTACTACCTAGAAAAACTGGAAAACATTGTTTGCTCTCCTTTTAAAGCCAAAAAGAGTTCAGTGGACAAGCACCAAAACCAGAGACACACGGGTATTTGATAATGCCTATAATATAGCAGGGGCCCTACAGGGCTCAGCAAGCAGGTGTTAGGTGCTGTTTATGGGTAGGAATGTACAGGAAGGGTCTCAGGCACCTGTTTCAAGTGATGGTTCAGGATTTATGGCTTTGGTTACTTAATTTTATCTGTATGAATGGAGGTAGTTGGGAGCAGTAGTTGGTAGTTTGAGCAGCAGGCTCAAAGAGCCTTATCTGAGTCAGTTTCCAAACTATGAGAAAACTCAAGCATATGTTTAAGCAATTGTTTGCTTTGAATTATATTTTAATTCTATTTAGTTTGTGGCAGTTAATTATAAGCTTGGTCTGGAAGCCTCAGCAGCTATGGCCAAAGCAAAGAGCTGCCAGCTTGACTAAAAACTCTGAGTAGGATCCAGATCCATCTAACTTCTGTAGGCATGTTATTTAATTTCCTGAGCTTTTGTCTGCTGCCAGTACTTCAGGGTGGACAACACAAGGGTATCACTTTGCAAAGATGTGCAACTTGCAGAATCCCTGTCTGAAGAAAAGAGCTTCCCCATTAAATGCAAAAACCTGAGTATTCTGTTTCTTAATGATGAGCTAAATTAGATAACAAATAATTGAGAAGGAGATTAAACAGGAGTAAAAATACCATTTACCACAATACCCATTAGGGCCAGCTGCCAAGGAAATTACTTCTATTTTGCTGCCATTTATAATAGTGGGTCAGCTGGCTAAGCTGTTTGACTAGGTAAAAGAGATTCATTAGCCCAATTAAAATATATAACTAAAGTATAAAGTATCTGAAGTGATCTGTTACAACTTTGTGAAAACCTTTTTGAAAACTCACATGACAAGGAGTAACAATCCTAAATTGTTGAGCGTCTCCTCTACTTATGCAGCTGAGGCCTTCAATTATATTCTTTTAATATGGAAACTTGATATACGAGATTAGCCACAGCTTTAAAAGAAAGTTATGTCTAATATAAAGTTGAACTGTGCTGTTCAGTGAAAAACTGGCCTCAGAGAACCTCATTCAGTGTCCCTGTACACTGAACCTTCACTTGTACAAGGCCAGATTGACTTCACTGGACTTACACTGATTTACACCACACAAGAGTTTGGTTTCACTTGATAATAATTGTCAACACCTTTTGGTGAAAATAAATCCAGATAAGCCCCAGGTCAAACTGGTAGAAAATCTGGTAGAAACATGGCATTTACAACTATAGGTGTCCACATTTCAGTACTTTAGAATCAGATTCACCACTAAAATCATACAAACTTGTGAAAGCAATGAGATCTCATGGTACCAGATGATCATAATGAACACAAGAAGCAGTGCTATCACCTGTAATTTGATATAAATGCAGTGCAAACTCTTATGAGGATTCTATTATAGCCTTTCTAGATTATGGGCTGTGAAATTGCAATCTCATAAGCAATGCTGGAGAAAGCGTAATGGAGATGGAATTTAAAACAGACAATTTGGTTCTTTCCCAAAACACAGAATTGCTGATAGGAAACAATAACAGTTGCTAAAAAAATCCAACTTGAATGAGAACAATGGCATTTCCTCTGCAGGAAATTATCTTAGGAGTAGAAAAGACCTAAATAGTAAATGACAAAACCCAAAAGTCTGTAAAAAAATGTTGTTTGTGACAGGGAAAAATTCCATAATTAAGACAGATGGTGTTCCCATAGTCACTAATGAACCGGTGTACTATGTGCACACCTAACGAAGATGCAGATTTGAAGTTACTGGTTTTGGAACAGAAATTATGAAAAAAGAAGCTGCATGGCCTTTCTTTTTGCTTATTCCTTAATTCCCTTCCTCAAAATTTTTCTCTTTTTCTCAGAAGTCACAGTTGTTTCACATCCAGAATGGATATTCCTACTCTTAAGTGTGGTTAATTAGTTCTGTCACTATAACAGTAAATGCCACATTCAGAAAAAACACTAAAGATATCCCACTTCAACCATTCAATTGTTGCCATCTCTAAAAACATTTAAAAAAATGAGTCACACTCTGTCCTAGCCCTAGCAATATGATGATTAAATAATAATAGGAGGGAGACAAGAGGAGACTGACAGTTTAAGATGAATTCCCTGCAATTTAGCCAATCCAGGGACCAGGAAGGTCCCACACTGACCTTGTGCTTCAGATTTACACAGAAAGCCTCAGCTGTGGTCTGATACCACTTGGAGAAGAAGAGCCTCTTCTATTATTTCTTGCATAGTTCAGCCGGCAAACAGCAGGCTCTTTCAGTCAGAATGGTTTATTTTAAAGCCCACATATAAATTAAGGGCTCAGCAAGATGCTTTTTTCCTCCTCTTGAAAGAAAGAGATGTCCAACTCAGCTTTCCTGACATAATTGCTGAAGAAGAAAGTTATCTATAAAAATTATGACCTAAACAAAACCTTTGCATTTTTTAACAAAGCAGCAAGGCTCAGAGCATAAAGTTTTATAATTTCTGGATTTTTTTTCTTACCAATAACAGTTAAACAATAACTTAGCACAATTGACCAGTACTAATGATGTAATTACAGAGGTGAGATTTTTATTTTGTTATAAGTGAAAATATAGAACTTCTTGCAACTTCACTCCCTACCCTTCTCCTATGTCTTTCTAGACTGAGTTACCTGATGATCATACTGGCATTGAATGGTAAAATTGTTGCTAAACTGTAGTCATTTCTCCTCAGTGAGCAGGACAGACTTTATGTTCACAAAAGCTATTTAAATTCTTTTGCCTGGAAAGTTTTATTATACTCAGTGACTTCAACATCTATACAGAAATATTATATAGGTGAATTTTGCTCTCTGACAATCCAGATGTTTATATTTAAACACCATTTTTTACAGGATTTTTTTTAGTATTGTTATAACTAATCAACAACTTGAATTCCTTTTTAACATTAAGGCAAAAATAAAAAAAAAAGGAAAATATTGTATATGTTTTTTGACTGCACTTTGAATTTCTAGTAACACTACAGGGAATAAGAAAAAACTACTGAAAGAAATAAAACTGCAAAAAGTAATCTGGTAGCCTAAGATCAGAGACCAGAGGATTTAGGTAGTATTTCAGGAGATTATAATTCATTTTGTAAAAAAAAGAGTTTTAGTCCTTCTGGAATGGGAGCTATAGGGAAGAAGAAAAGTATGAGAAGACTTCTTCTATTTGGACATTTTCCAAAGGAATAATTTAATTTTTTTTCATTTCAAAATGACATTTTAATTTTAAGTCAAGTATTTTTATATCATGTTTAAAGGTCTGAACTGATCATGAAATGAAATAGTCTGCGGTTCAGGTGAAAAGATTCAATTTTTACATCACCAGTTAACAGTGGGGTGGGGATTTGACCCACCAACCAGCCAAAAAAGTCTGTCACTCGCTTACATTTAACCAAGTTAATAAAAAGGTTTTAATTAATTTCTTTTTATATAACAGTCCTATGTGAATTTGTTTGTGCCCTGTTCTAGGGTTAAAAGACATAATTGTAGGCTGTTTGCTCAATGGCTTTTGATCTGTTCCCAGCTGTCTGAAGAGCAGAGTAGGGATGCCTTTGCCACCCCTGGCCTTCCTCTCCCCTCCGTCCCTCCTGTAGTATAGGGTGCATTTTTTGCCAGACTCCTATAAATATCCAGAGACTCATTCTTTTCCATATCCATTTGTTATGCTGCTCCATCTTCATTATTTTAAAAACTTCCAAATGTAGTGACAATATATTGCATTTCCCAATTAAAAAAAAAAAATAAGAATCACTTAAGGTAAGATCATACGGTCCATGGAATCACACCAACATTTTAACATCATATTCCCTGAAGACTGGAGACAGCTGCAGGATGTGAAATGGTTTTGACTTTCAAGGAATTGACAACTGCCCTTGATGTACTAAATAGGAGGGGAGCAGATGGCAGTGCATTTGCCATGGATGGTTTTATAAAGCATGCTTGTGTGACTGGTTCATGATCCTAATTCTCTAGGTCAGCATCAAGGAGGAAGAGTTGCTTCTCTCCATCACCGTCAGGCTGTCATCACATTATAACCTAAGTGGTGGGAGGAGGTCAACAGCTAATAAATCTCGTGAGCAGACTCACCACTTACAGACTGCAGTCCCTTTAAAGATTGCTGCTGTCCTTTTCATTTTTCTTCTTTTACCCCAATGAACCTTTACATCCTCAGAAGCATTTGGCTTTCCCTGGCCTCTGACAAATGGAAACTACTAGGCTTTGAATAGGAAGCTTCTGCTCTTGCCAGTTAGTCTTTGTAAGAATCAGAGAAGGCAGACCAAATCTTTCTTTTTCTTAAGAGATCTGAGATAAAGGGCTGTGCAATTACATGAACTTTTTGAAGGACATTTTTTCTCCAAAGCTTTGATTAAATTATTGAAAGGTTATTACATTAAGAAAATGGTGCCATTTAGCTGTCCTCTATGTGCTTTAAAGCTAGTTGTGAAAGAGCTGCATTACAGAGTCTCTTAAAGTATTGATGGATATGTTCGTGGTGTCAGGTTCACTAGTAACTCTGCTAAGACCCAGCAGAAAAGCAGCCTTTCACTTTATTCATTCTTCTGCTGAGCAAAAAAATGACCAGGAAATTGCAAATGAACGGTTGCACAGGGGATAATTAACACAAAGGTATTTGTGAAATCTGAATCCTGAGTTGTTTATGCCTTGATGTATTTTATAGCAATGCATTATGTCTCATAATTGCTTAGATTTCATGCTCTCTTGCTTGAGCATTTCCACTTCACTTTGCTGTTCATACTGCAGAGGCAGTGTTAGGCTGTTTCTTATTCCAGAACAAAGGCAAAAACCCTGGACAGCCCAAGGAACCACTGTATTTCCAGAAACATATATAGCTAAGTAACATCCATCCACTATAGAAACTTTTGCCTTCCAGAGAATAGTGCTGATGGGACAGGACAAGACTTCTGTGCTTCAGACAGAGCTCCACAAGAAACAGGCATCTGAGTGGCTGGAAACCAAATCATGACATCTCCTAGGGCAATGTCTTGTGCTACAAGATATTGTACTTGACAAGACATCTTGTACTAGAAGCCTGAAGGCTGGCTTAAGAAGTCATGCTCTTTATTGAATAGGAGATGTATTGAATGTATACTATTCATTGTAGTTACATAAATCTCATATTTTCCTATATTATTATTTCTGGAGTACAGACCCTCCATGATGTGCTATAGCTTGAAAATCAAGAGTATACTGCCTTCTGAATAAACATGGTTCTTAGCCAAAAGTAAAAATGTCTCAGAGCCAACTTCAAGTGGCCTCACATAGCCAGCTACACACAGCTGCTGTAGGTGTCATGATGAAGACTGAGGGCATGGAAGAGAGGAGAGAATGGTACTCTGCGTTCACCCCAGCACAGCCACACTCTGAAAGAACTGCATTTCTGGCAACACCAGATTAACAAGAACAGTGCAGAAGCTCTGGTGCTTTGATGTTATGTCTACAAAAAATAAATAAAGTAGGGGGAAGTTAACATTTATCCCATTAATTTCCCTAATGGAAGCAAAATATTCTCTTCCAATCCCAGTGTGCATAATTTTTGGGGCTATTTCTTAAAACTACATAAACATGAGAGAGCGTTAAAGTACAGCTCTCTTGAATATTTTTGAGGACTCCTTCAGTTTATCATCACTGAAAAAAATGTCTGTGTCTGTGGAGCCCAGTCAAAGCTCTCCCACCAAGATCCTCACAATCAAGGTTGTGAGACTATGTGATCCCTTTCATGTGGGTCCTCTCTATCACAGTTAAACATCCAGGAGGCAGAAACCTCCCAGGCTACTTTGCCATTGGTATGTGACTCATTTCCACACGACTGTGGAGGGTGCAAGCAGCAAGAATGAGGAAGGAACACCAGGAAGACCTTCAGCATCTGTGTGTGGCACCTTCATCCTGTGCCTATCAGACAAAAAGTAGCAAATAAGGGCAGCAAAGGAGCTGTTTGGCCTAAAGTTTTGTGGAGGAGGCATGAAGGACATCTGAGAGCCATGGAGAGGAAAGGGTAGACTATAGTCAGCTCCAGTTGATACTAAAAGTCGTGAAAGTGGTCTTTCACACCAGGGTACAACACTAATCATGCTGTATCTGAACACCAGTGAGACCTACTGGTGTCCTCAAAGACCAGTTCACCCCTCCCTTAGCCCAGGATTTTTCCCAAATCCCTGCTGTTCAGAGTTACAGGGTTATGGAAACTTCCTCCTTTGACAAAGCTCAAGTGGATGCTCTAACGCCAAGGCAAAAGAGTCCCTGCAGGGGCTGGCCTATAAGAGGAGAAGAGGGCATAGGGGGAGACCAAAGTCTCTAATCTGAAGTATGACTTGACATTTCAAGTTTCAGCAATTTGTCTGTATGCAAGGTAATAAAGTTTTATTGGTGTGCTGTGCTAAAGGGATGAATCAAGCACCCATTTAGTGGGTGATAGATTATACAGTATTACCAATTCCCTTGCTAAAAAGCCACGTGGGGAAAACAGAAGTAACGTTTTTGTTTTGCAGGTATATTTTCTGCTTCTTATGTTGTTTTTTAATGGAACTTCAATAATTTAAATTTAAATATTAGGAAATGTTATATTAACCTTGTTTATATATCTGGTACAGTCTGGATTGTGTATAATTCCTTGCTTAAGTTTTTGGCAAATTCACTGCTGGTTTATAAATACCTAGCTCTAGCTGAAATCTGCTTTAATTTGGAGAAGATGATGAAAGAAACCAAGACTGTAACTTCAGAGGTTGCAAGCAGAACCCAGTGACTGCAGTGACTGCCTTGGGATATTGCAGAAGAAGAACAAGCAATGACAACAACAACTGTCAATACTGCCAGCCTCAGGGACTCCAAAATGAGCATGTCTGTTGCTTAAATAGGATAGTCATTGGCCTAGGACAAGGATTAGCTAAGTTCTCTGGAGAAGGCAAGACTGGCTTCAGATGTTTCCGATCAGCTTGACTGTTTCCAGGCTTTGTGTTCATTGCAAGCCCATTACTTTCAGCATCCCCAGGCTGCAGCAATGCTGTAGCTGTTCCCTGACTCTGTAAGTCTCTGTCAGTGTGTGCTGTTTGTATAAGCCCCTGCTTGAACCTCAAATCAGACCTATGATAATATATCTAGTGCCCCTCTGAATTCAAAAGCATAACCTCAGTTATACACTTGAATGCAAAAATTATGCCTTTACTTCCATACTATGTGGCATACGCTAATGACAGATAACAGTGTGACACAGGAGCATGAGGGTCTCAGAAACAATCCACGTATTCTTGGATATTCTGTGCTTTTATGTTATTTGGTACTAGATGTGGGCAAATACTTAAAATAAATAAAAAATGTGTCCATTAAATGACAATTGACTGCAGAGGCAATTGAAAGCATCCTCTGTATCCACCTTTCCTGCTGCGTGCTTTAAAAAATGTTCCTGTGGCATGGTCCAGACCCCAGAGGGATGTGATGTATATGACAAGTAGTTCATTGTGAACAATGGGTCAGGCAGAGTTCAGAGCTCTGAATTCATTACTTTTCAGGGTCACTGAGCTGCAGGTTGTATGGAAAACACCTTGCATATTGTACCAGTGGAATTATGATAGGAATGAATAGAGGTGGAAAAGGTACATACAAAGCAAATGGATACAGTATCCAAGTATTAAACTTCTTGCTGAACAGGAAAACCAGAACAAGAATATAAAAGTCACACTCTGGAAGATCTTTTACCACTAAAAGCATATGGTTTTTTGAATCGCTGTTGGCTGTGGCAGCAGAGAAAACCCTGTAGATAGGGGGACTAAACAGCCACAACCGAAAAAAGAAGAATCCATATTTTCTTTGCTTTATGTGCTTTATGTTGCACAGAGGACACTGCACTCACTCCTAGAACATCACTCACATCTCCTAATTCCCACCCCACACTGGAACAGTCAGTCAACTCTGAGCAGGGGAAAATGATAACTAGAACACATCAGCTATGAAAATCTTTAGCAATGAGCAGACAGGTGCACGTTTTACAACCAAGGAGCATTGGTGCCTTGATAAAGAGTGTTATTCTCTGCACAGTCACTGACAATGCATTTATTGGGTTGAAGCAGTGCTCAATACATGCTATCAATACTGTTTAGGCAGTGGAAAAGGGCTCTAGCAGGTCCTGCTCTGTATTTTCCTCCTGGAAACATAGTACTAAGAAGGTAGCTGGCCAGCTCCACTCCCATGATGTCAATGGAGGTCTCAGAGTTTTTTAATTGATTAAGTTTCAGTTCACCATGGCTAATTTTAGGCAGCTATATAACATGCCTAACGGTCCCCATGTTATCAGATGGTCTGAGTCACTTTCTGGGGTGCTTCAAAACTGAATGACTTCTGGCAATATCTATCCGTCCCTAATGATTATAGAAAGCTAATGAAAATAAGGTCCTAATGTAAAGACATTATTTTAGATCCCTTATGGCAAACATCCTGCTTTGTTCTACTTCAGGATATCACCTCATCAAAATTTGCTGTGATATCCTACTCCTATTCTTACTTGCTTACTCTTAAAAGAGCAGCTGCTCTGTTTGGGATTCTTTAAAGAATAACAGAAAAGTTGCAGTTGCATTTTGAAGTTAAGCAAGACATATTATCCTTCTAACTCTGCTTGCAGTGGGTGATTAAGAAAACTTTTCATTTTAGTGTCAAAGGATTAATAAATGGAGGTATCAGATACTGAACAGGTTTTAGCTGAAGGCCACACATGTGAAAGATAAGGCCAAAATCAAGAAATCATTAACACTTAAAATTTTGAGCTGTAACACTTTAATAGGCAATTAAGTTATTCTACAAACAGGTAAAACATAGCAAGCACACTTCAGAGTACACTCAAGACACACCTGTACCTTCTTTCCATTATCACATACTCATTTTTCTGATACCCAAACACTCATCTCTGCAGGTAGGTATGGCTTTATCGTTTTATTAAGTCCCTATATCTCCTTCCCATGTCCCTCTCTTTCACTGGTCAAAGTTTATGTCATTGTAACCCATACGTACACTGTAACCCACATGTCCTGACGTTCTTCTCTCCTGGGCAAAATAGGGGGTGCAAAATTCCCCTGTAATCTGTTGCCTGCTTTCCAGCCTGTGCCTGCCATGTCTGCCAGCATGCCCAGTTGAGCCTGTGCAGAGTGGCAGTAGATAAGAGTACTGGATCAGAGCAAGGCAGGTCACCTCTTCTCTGTGATGCGAGCCCTTGCCTTTGTGTACCAGAAAGCCAGTGGCTATCTTTCAGCATTAGCCTCCAGCCATTATACAGATATCCTGCGAAGCACTCAGAGAGATCCGAATTAACTCCTAATCTCTGCAAAAAGACATGATACTATTAAAAAAAAAAAAAAAACCAAACAAACCAAAATCCAAACTAGCAAAAAAACCCAAACAAACAAACCAAACTAATCACAGTTCCCTAATTCAGTACAGCTTCTAATGACATCTGTCCATAGCAGTTCAGAGGCACCCATGTGTGTGTCTGACCTGTGACGTAGGGGCTAGCAAAGAGAATAACTCACTTAGCACCGAAGACAACAGGGCTCCCCTAGAGTACCTGGGAGACAGACAGGGAAGCAGATAGAAGAAGCACAAGACAATCCTCAGACTAATGATAAGGAGTCAAACTAGACTGGTTTGGTTCTGGCTTTTTTTTTTTCATTGACTGTGTATGTTACCAGTATATGTATATTGCCATTCATGGTCCACAAGTTGTGATTGTCACTGCTAGTCAAAAGGAGCTTTGATCAATGATGTTTGCTTGTTATTATTATTATGGCGATTCAAAAGATCTCCACTACGGATACATTTTGACACAAAACACAGCTAATGTTACAGCTTGTGCTTGCTACTTTCCAGGGCAACCAAGGTGCTGTTTCACCAAGTTTTCTGTGACACAATAAGAGCATCTCAGCTTAGTCTATGTCGTCCTCTCACAGGCCAAAGACAGTAATTTTCCATGGCTAGAAGCACACCATCAAACAATCTTTTGCAACTATCTCTTCAACAACATTATGTACAATACAAGGAAAAATCATTGATGCACTATTTTCTTTTTTCTTTTAGTATGATTTGTTTTCATTTACAAAACATTAAAATATTCCCATTGCCATATTCTGAGAGCACATGAAACACAATTGATGTAGCTATGCCTCTGAACAGGGAAGAAAATACTAATTTTATAGAACAGTGAATATATTTTGAGCAAGGTAAAATTATATCAGTATATTTTGGGGGAATTCAGTAGTAATCCCATCTGGACCTGATGTTTTACTGAAATGAGATCATCAATTACTATCTGTGTTTCCTCATGAGGTAATGTTTTATTTACATTGTTCCTGATTTCTTCTGACAGTTTAGGCACATGTAATTTTCATAAAAAGGACTTTTACTGCTTTCAGCTTATTTCCTCAATATATAATTTTTAATAGAATTTTTGAGGTACTGGTGATTCTGTATTTTTATCTCTCTCAGAAGTAGATGCATGCATAATATGGCACCTCAAACCTTTACCTTCTAGAGTTGTGATTATATGCGGCATTAGTCATCTACATTACTGCAAAATCAGGAAGTCTTTTCAGATATATCTATATATCTACCTATATATCTCTACCCAAATTCCTTCTTCACTTCTTTGCCAAGGAAAACAAATTAGTGTTTTGTTTCCCTACTCTAGAAGTAAAGGATAGCTCCACCAGTTATCGTCACTGTTCTCCTTAAAGCAGTCACTTTCTCTGGTACTTAACCTTGGACAATGTCCACAAAATTTGTGGTAATGTCCAAAAAGTACATGCACATCCAAAGCTTGAAGAGGCAAAGGCCAAAAGGAAGGGTCTCTGTGCTGGACTTTATTATTATAAAATAATCATCATCATCATCACCACATATTTGATTTCCAAGCGAGACCAGGTGATTAAAATACATCAATTTCTATGCTGAAAGCGAAATAATGTAAGACCTAGAACAAGTCGAGTTACATATTTTAAATTTTATCACAGCATGAGTACAAGAAACCCATGAATGAATGCAAGAAACTGCCTTCCAATAGTTTATGTTCCAGAAAAGGCCAGAATTTAGGGCTATTAAAGATGCATTTATCATATACTTGGTTACAAGGCAGGAAAATATTATCTTAATATACTGCAGTATAATTGAAGAAACTTTCACTGAGAGTAACACTGGAATCATTGGAACTAAGGAAAAATGAGAGAATCTGTGAAAAAAAAAAGATGGAAGCCAGGAGGCAATCTGGTGGTATGATCGATAAATTCCCCTTTAGGTACAGAAGCAACAAGACAAGTGAAAAATTTGGAAGGCAGTTCATATAAAAGCAGTATAGACTAGTGATACAGATAATCTCCTGATGACCAAATGTGTTCTATGACACTCCTTGAATAACGCCTTTTAGTTACAATGAAAGTCACTTCATGAAGTTTCAACTCCTTGATTCCCAGGACAGGCCTTGATCTTTGGCCATTTTCTTAGATGCTAACTGAAATCAGGGCTGCAATATGCTTTCTTGACACACCCTCTACAATTCTAAAACTTTTCTTTCCCTTTCCATACTTCTGTATAACTTTTCATGTATTCATAAGCTCCTTTCACAAAATAGGCTTTTAATTGCACTTGCTCTTTCCATTTCTCCTGAACTGTATATATTTTCAAAACTCGGGAAAAAAAATACACCTAGAATCAGTTCTTCTCAGCCTGTGTGGAAAACAGAAACACATAATACTATGTGTACTTGGTAGGGAGAGTCCACAGTGTCACTAGTTTGACCACTTCTGTTTTTCCAGATTTAGCAATGGAGGAGCTTTAGGAGAGAAACACTTTCTAAATAAGCAGGATATACATACTGATCCTACCTCCACACCTACTACCATCATTTACACAGTAGCTAAATTACAAATAATTTCTCTGCATCCTGGCTTGCCTCATGACTTCTGCACCACACACCCTCAGTATACATGCTAGAAGGGTGCTCCACTAATCAAATAGGACTCTAGTAATACTAATGTTACAAGTTCACTGACCTAAAAATAATAAAAAAAAACAACCTAATAAAAAAACCCCAAAATATCTCAACTACACTTTTATTCACTATTAACTGAATAAACTGATGACACTCAGTGTCCTTTTTGAGTCTTGGCAGAGGTAGCTTTGGGACATACATGACAAAACACTACTTGAAGTCACACTTCATGAAGATGAACATCTACTTCTCTGAATGAGAGTACCCTCAGATTGATGAAGTTACTGCCAGAAGAGCTCCAGGTCTCAAAAGCTTATTTTATTACTATCACAACTGAAACATTCTCCATCAAGAGTATGAGGGTATTTGGAGAAGGTGACAGAGAAAGTACAAGGATATAAATCTGGTGAGATGATAAAAGGGGGGACAATTTGGCACCTAACGCTTAGGGATGGCCAGGACAGGATGCTGCAGCAAGGAGCCAAACACAGAGTCCTATGAGGCTGAAGTGTGAGCAGAGGTTGAACTCTGATCCATCACACTGACTTCCAGGCAAAGTACTGCAGATGTCACTTTGAACAATGCAGTGTTGAACCAGTACAAGTCCATATACATTTTGCCAATGAGAAGAAATAATCTCAAGCTCAGCATAATGTAAGAGGCCATACGACTTTTTTCAGACCTCCTTAACTCTATCAAATGGTAGTAAGCATAGCCAACGTTGAACACACTGGCTACCTCAACAGTGCCTGAAAGGTTCAGAATTTTCCACTAGGCAGGTTGCAGGAGACATGAGGAAATAAGGAATGAAGTGAGCAATAAGGAAGGACTAATCCTATAAGACCCACCTATGTGTCTAAGTTAGAGATATTTCCCAGTTAAAGATCTTCATGTACTACTCTTTTTTTACTAATTTCAGCATTATAAGATTTGAAATTAATAATAACTAATGTGTAAGTTAGTATTTTAATGACAAATTATAGCATACCAAATCTCTGTCACTGAAACTGCCTCACTGCCATCTTACATTTGCTTTGCCAACCAAACCAATGTCTATTTTGTTTGTGAAATACATAAAGATTTATAAACATGATAAGCACATTTAAATATCCACAGATGCCAGAAAGCATTGAAACTAGTTCCCACGCTAGCTCAGCAAATCAAGTATGTTTAAATACCCACAGATGTCACTGTGTCGCAACAAGTCCTCATGCCTTATCAGCAAATAAAATTTAAACAGTTGCTTTGCCGTGGATGTTTTGGTGTAATTTGGTATAATAATCTCTCATGTTTTCAATAACTCTCTTCAAGCAGGAAACTCACCATACTCAAGCTCCTCTATCAATTCCCTATTGGTTTCAGTCTTAGCTGCTCCATTACGACTGAATTTCATTCTCAGAGATGCTGGGGACAAAATAGATACTGACTTGTTAAGGGATGCTTCTTAGAATCAACTCCAAAAATTCTTCCAGTGCTAATTTACTTGTCATTATTGATATAAACAATTCATTTGGCAAATTTAATCAATTTGCCAGTAGAACAATTACACCAGGGCTTTATCTGAGTAGTGCCCAACTGAAACAAGTGTATGTTTTTAGCAAGCGAAAATTAAGAAGCCAGAAAAATGCATGACATATAAAATGGCATAGTTAGTTTGGGATTATAGATATCTAGGTTGTTCTGTCAGCCCATAGCTGCACATACTAAGGAGGAAATTTAATATCTTTCAGTATATAGATGCCTGAATGCAGCCACCAAGATGTCATGTGAATTTTGAGTGTGTATGGGCAGGGACAGAAAGGAGTCAAGAAGAGCACTAGATCATACAATCATAGAATCATAGAACAGTTAGG
>NW_009936709.1:0-10535 GCF_000696875.1 Nestor notabilis
CAATCCCACTGTCCATGTTGCCAACAAAAATATTCAAGTGTGGAACATAAAACTAATATAACAATCAAAAAAACCCAAAAAAACAAAACAATACTTCCATTATTTCATGGAATGGTAGCTATATTGAACAAACCAATGTTATATTGAAGAAACCAATGAAAAAATTAAAGATACCTTAAATCATGCTGCTACAGTCCATTACAAAGCACAATTATAAGAAGGTAAAATTATTTCAGTGCAAATCCTCAGAGAGACCATTAAGGTATCATTAAAAGCCCATTATAATGTTTAACTTCAACACTAAAGCTACGTCATTACAAGTCATACCATCATTTCACAGACAGAAAAGCAATTCTCACCAAAAAGAGGTATTCTAATTCAAAATAACTACATCATTCTCCTTTCGGCTCTTTTATTTGCAATTGTAAAGTTTGTTAACCTTCTGCTTGCTCATCTAAGAGTTAAGATCCAAGTGGTCCAATTTCCAGATGTGCTGGCACTTACAAGAGTCATTAATGCCAATGGAACTTGATAGTGGGGGGTTAATAAACTTTAAGATTTGGATTTAGTTTGAAATTTGGATTTTAATCTCTCAATATTATACAATTTACCCTCCTGAGGGCATATTAACACCACTCTTAACTTCTGATTAAGCAATTAGTGATTTCAGACATATAAGAGTGCAGTTAAGAACAATTAGACAATATATTTATGACCACTTGATAAACATTTGTGTCTAGAAGAATATTGAAAAATTACTTTTACATTCATTAAATACATAGTGACTCTTCACCTTTAGGCACTGAAGATAGCTTCCCTTTTCAGTGAAGAGATTCTCTAACCTCTGCTTCACTTTCTATCAGAAAGATCATTTCCCTCAAAGCTGGAATAAGTCACCCCTTGAAAAGCTTGGGTTCTTTCAGATGCACTTACAAGGCTAATCTAGCAGTTACTCCAACATGGCCCTGCCACATTGAAGTGGCTGATTAATAGTTGCACAGACAGGAGACAGGTCAGAAAGAGCTATCTGGGCCTCAGCATGTTGTGACACCACAGCACATACAATGCTTATAGAGCAGCATTCTGTCTCCACACACCAGCACAGCCACATCACAAGTGACTTGCTGCTAAATGTGAACCAGACATGTCTTCCTATGAATAAGCAGGGATGACACAGGCACCGCTTGGGAGAGGGGTTCAGGGAAACAATTTTGTTCCCAAATACGTTTTTAAAAGGGTTTAAAAAAGTGTGCTATAAGTGGCAATAATCAACAGCATCTTGGGGGGAAAGCAATACTAAAACAGTTTTCAATCTGTTTCAGTTTCCAGAACAGAAAGAAACCCCCAGTGGGGACACGGACTACACAGCTACCTTAAACAGGCTGTCAAGTAACGCACTCTTCTTTTTACAGATCCCTTAGAAGTAATCTGTGTTCCTGAGGATCCATTAATCACAGAATTAAGACATTTCTACTACCTATTAATGATATTTTTAGAGTATCATTACATTATTGAAGTATCATCGCTACTGTGCAAGCTTTGGCCTATCATTCATTACAAAGGTACTTCAGCTTTGAACCTCTTACCCAAAATAAATGAAAATTGATTATCTTCAAAAGTAGCTGATTTTTCAGCTCTGATAATTACAAGCTGAAGGCATGAAGGGTGGCAAGACAGAACCAGTGCATCTTCCTTGAGGAATAAATTACTCCACACCATTTAGAAGTGAAAAAAATTTCCCCAGCCAACTTAAAATACATTTCAGAGTCACAGTACTAAACATCTATATATACACACTGTTTAAGCAAGATCTGGAACAACTAGAACCTTAAGAACAACTTATGCACCTAAAATCAATTATGAGTTTGAATAGTGATAACAGCGTTATGAAACAACATAGACAGATCTAGGTTCTACAAATTAAAGAATATTCCATAATGTGTTGCACATGTCTGCCATTAAATACCACATTAAAGGACAAGATAAATCAGCATCCTGGTTTTTAAGCATCATAATACTTTAAGGATCAATATCTGCTTTGATTTTTAACATCTTTCCCTCTGACTTCAGTTCACTGTTTTTGTAGCAGTGAACATCCAGTTAAGGTGTGGCACCAAGCTTTGAATTTTACAGGCACAAAGTTTACTCATGTACAGTGTGTGTGGCAGAGAAGTTTGGAGTTTTTTTAAACAGGGCAGAGGGTTACAAGTTTCAAATATTTTTAGTATCGCATTGGAGTACAAGGCACATTTAAAAAGTGATCAAATCAGTTTCAAGAAAATAAATACAGGAGGAGTTGTATGTCCTACTTGTTTAATGACCAGTACTAGTAGAACAGGTTCAGCCCCCTCTAAAATAAAAGATACTAAAACAAGCTCAATAAGATAATCTTGTTGTTTAAAAATACTTCCAAGGAAGTGGGCAATGAAGAGCAGCACTAACACAATTCAGTGTTCCTTAGAAATCATCTGAATTTCTCTACTGGACTGACTGCTGGGCAACCAGCTAGCTATCAACTTTCATCATCAATTTAGACTATAATCAAGGTGAGCAGGTACACAGCATGGTGTGCAAAACTAGCTTAATTTCTGGTAGTATGTATTAGAGGTTAAATTCATACGTTGGTTAGAACCTATGGTAGAAAGCTGTTCAAAACACAATCATTCTGCAGTTGCTAGCACTTTTTTTGGTTACATTTCTTTACAGCATTAAAGTTGAGAGAAAACTGACATGTTTATTTTTCTTACTTCATGTATTTTTTCTACATTGCCAAGTGAAATCTTCACAGTTCTGGTTTCCTTCCCTGAAACCAAAACATCATTATTAACAAAATTCTCCTGAAACCATTTTATGTTGCCTACTCATTTAAAAACTTGAGGGAAAATATACCAATAGACTTTCAAAACACATTGATTCCTTTTGCAAAAGCATGTATTTTTATGTTAGAAAGTTTTATATAGAATCATAGAATAGTTAGAGTTGGAAAGGACCTTAAGATCATCTAGTTCCAACCCCCCTGCCATGGACAGGGACACCACACACTAAACTGTTGCCCAAGGCTCTGTCCAACCCCTGGCCTTGACACCATCAGGGTTGGAGCATTCACAACTTCCTTGGGCAACCCATTCCAGTGCCTCACCACCCTCACTGTATCTTATGTATCATTTTAAAAGACACTAGAAAATTCCAGCCATTTGCAACATAAATTCTTCATGTAATAAGATCGAGATCTCCAAACACACTGATCCTTCATTTGACTTTTATTTTGGCAAACAACTAGAGTTTTACTAGTTGTTTTTTGTTCTTTAAAAGGAGAGGTTCCAAAAGAATGGAGGTGCAACAAAGGCAAGAGCACCGTTCTTTCCCCTTTCCCCTATTCAAAGACTTGGGAAAATATTTTGCTTTTCATTGATATCAGACCACTCTAAATATAGCCTTGTTGGTCAATAGCCTTTTAAAGGCCAGCAAGACACCTGCAGGACAGCAGCATAGCTGGCAGCAAATACCCTTGGACAGAGATACCAGCTCCTCAGACCAGTTCAGCATCCTTCGCATCTGAAAACTGTACGAACCTAGACACACTGGGAACTGCAAAAAGCTGAATATATATTAAGATGTAGGATCCATGTTACCATGGATTTGAAGATACTTCATTTTGGCTACATATTTTAATATCTAGATGAATAATTAATTCAGGACTGCCCACCATATTAGAATACTGAATGAAGTCTGTGAAAAACACTGTTAAATCCTGGAAGCTAAAGAGCATCACAGAATGAATAACATGGTGAGATACTAGTGATTATTCCATTATGCATGTTTGTATTTCCTGGTCACTCACAAGGAGTGCAAAAAGCAGATATTTGGAAGTGTAAGAGGCAAATGCCCCAAAGACCTCAGGATTCGCATTTGGCTCCCAGGATATTCAGTGCCTCCTATAAGAGTCTGCTGACACAAAGAAAACAGTTTGCACCACAAATGGGGATGGCAGTTTCCCACAGAGCCTAGGTTTTCTTTAATGTGTGCAGCAGCGCACACAGAAGGTATTTCCTCAGCATGTTCCTGACATTTAAATGTAGTAGAGACAATCCTGCTCTGCAGTGTCTATCAAGGAAACAAGCCAGTTATAAAACATCTTGCCATTTTTTTAATCTTTTTTGCAGTTTCCCTCCAAACACACAACACAACTCAGTTTTCTTCACTCAGTACAGCCATGACTGCAACTATTCTTTGGCCCGCTGGTGGGGCACTGCACAGTTCCAATACTGGTAAGCATGCCAAGAAGCTTATTGTGGCTGACAGAAGTCTCACCTTCCCTTCCAGCTTCTTCCACGTTAAAGACAAAACTATTTTGCTTCCACATTTATCTTCAGCATGCTGGGGCCATTGCACTGATTCCTGTTATTCACATCTATGTCTGTCTACACTAAAAAGAGGGGCATAGTTTTGATTAGTTTCTCTGGTTGGTAAAGGCCCCACCAGCATTACTCCAACTGTCTCAGGTTAACTGAGACTTGACTGATTCACAGTAATTTTAGTGCAGATGTACATCGGCTGTGTCATCCTATTTTCTTTTTAAATATATTCACTTTTCAAGTGAAGTGATTACAGCAGCTCCTCTTCTCCAAGCAATTTACACAACATCAACATGCATCATTAGAATACTCAGATTTTTTTTTTTTGAGGGAACTCAAGTATCTACATATTAACAGCTTTACATAAAACAAAACTGATTAGCTTTTGTTATTTCTCTTTTGCATATCTATGCAATCCATTAGACAGAAAGGGACCTGGCGTTCATATGACAAATAACAGAAGATTGCAATACGTTCAATATTATTCTTTGTAATATAGTTCCTATAACATCATTTACATGGCCCTACAGAGTTTCTGTACTTCATACTTTATAACATTTAATTTCTCTCCTGCAAAATCTCAAAGAACAACCTATCACATAAGTCGACCCAAAAATAAGTGCTTGATAATGATTTCATTAAGGCATTTATCCCAGAGGGCATTGGTAGGTACCTAATACACACCTACATTAGGCAAACCTAATGTACATCTAGCCAGGCAAGGGTAAAAGTTAAAAGGTATCTACTATATTACTTTATAGTAATAGTTTAGAAATTAAGTAACGAGCTTGAACACTTGTGGTTATGTCATAGTAAGGAGACAGTACTACTTTCACTTTCGTATAAGAGCATATATAAGATGGTATAAGAGCATACCTTTGAAGCTGGAAATGAAAATAGTAATACCCCATGCTAAAAATCTAGAGCCAAGCTAAAAGCTAGCTTTTTCCTATTTGGATGTTGACATAAAACTATGAATTAATGACAGAGTTATCAAGGAGCAGATACGAACATACTGACATTTACAAACATTGCCTGGCATTTACATTGAACCAATTTAAGTTGTTTTGAACTACATAAGTAAATGTAATATTTATGTACTTGTAAAATTACTACCACTGCCCCTCCTAGACACTTATTTTCTAAAGCCTGATGAACACTTCATTTTAGCAAGTGAGAATGCACAATTATTCTATTCTATTCTATCAGTAGGGCCTACCTCTGCTTACATTCACAGAGTGCAAATCTACTCAATCATGACATCAGTGCCGCAGTATCATGAGACATCTCACGGTTAAACTCATCCCAGAGGAATACCTCTCTGTCTCAAGAGGGCATCACACTAACCCAGCTCTGCAGCTCCTAGTGCCCAAGCTGGCTTGATTGCTCTATGCAGCGCAGCACTGAAACACACACAAGAACTCACACTTGCACAGCAGGTCTCAGAGTGCTCAACTCTTTGGCATTACCACAACACAAATGTTTAAGCCGTACCACCACTCATCAGGTAGAATTCGGTTCAGCAACACACCTAGAGAAAGCGTTACTTCACTAATAGAAGTATTTCATTGCATTTACTTCACTATCACTGTAGAACTACAGAATAATTTAAAAATTATAAATTAATATAAATATTTTGAGTTTAGCTTACTTGAATTTTTAGTAAAATTACAGGCTTCTGCCTATTAGCAAAACTTTAAGATTAGTGGCCAGTTTTGAAAGTATGTTTCAGTATTTAATTCCTATTTAAGCACATATAAATGAACAATTTCTGAAATAAACAATCATAATGTCAGCAGCTGCATATCAAGTTTTTTGATAAGCCAGGCTCTGTACAGAAATACCCAAAAGAGGATTTCTCATGAGTCCTTCCAAAGAGTCCTTCATGTAAAATGGTGGGAAAAAAATTAAATAGTGTTACTTGTTTGAATCCATTTGGCATAGCAGACATGGGTGAAAGCTTTTTGACATTCAGAACATTACCATTAAGTTAGGATGGATCTATGATGTTCTCCAAATACTTAAAGTCAAAACCAGCTAGTTGTGTAAAGCTTGTTTTCTCCAAGTCATTCTATAACTGGAAAATTATTATTGGGAAGTTTCTCTGACAAAGTGCTTACCACTTCGAAAGCAAGTGCAGTGGGAGTCATTCTACAACTGGAAAATTATTATTGGGAAGTTTCTCTGACAAAGTGCCTACCACTTTGAATGTTATTTTCACATAATACATTGAAGACCCTTCCACAATCAAATTCATGTCATTCAGCTTTCTATCACTCAGCTTCATCTGCTTTGCAATCACTAAATTACTTTTACCACTCTAAAGACTGATCACTCCCTTGGTTATGCCTTCACCTACCTGCAGTTATCTCCACTCGCACTGCACAAATAATTAGTTTAATCAATCTTCATGACTGTTTCTAAAATTTAGTAGCTTTTCTTGCTGTTCCCTGAATTAGCTTTAAATTGAAGCATGAGAATTCAAACATCTGTTTAGCATGCTACACATGCTGTCACAAGTTAAAAACTTCATTGTAAAGCATTCAGTGTATTTCACAATAATATTTTTCTGTAAAGTTAGCCATTATTACCAGTATTTCAATGGACACCCCATTCACCCAGGTGAATGAAGTGTTCAGAAGAAGAGAATATCTAGTTTGTACATACAAGTAATTGACAAGTGGTTTTCTGTTCATTTAAAACTCTTTACACATATAAAAAGTATATATATTTTAATATATATACACAGACACAAAATCACATGTATAGTGTGCTGCTGCAAACAAGGAAACTACCATTGTTGAAGGAAGATTTATTTTTAAAGGGAAAAAGCTTGATGAGAAGCCTTTGACATTTTAATTAAGTTTCTACATGAAAGGCAGAGAAGAAAGATGGAAGAGGGAAGCTGGAAACTGGAACAGAGAGAGGATTTTCTAGGATCTCTGAGGGTTTGGGTTGGGTTTTTTTGTTGCAATGTAAGCTATCTTGGCTTGTATAATGCTCTTTGCCAAGAAAAAGAATCCTCAAAGACAGAAAGACATATGGAGCATAGGAGCTATGACTGAAAAAAACCCTCTGGTATTACCATAAGACATATTTCTTAAGCTAAATATGTCAACACACCTTTGTAACACCTCGTAACGGATCTAGACTGCCAATCTAATTTGCTACTGCTTCTCTCTCCTTGCTCTGCTAAAAAAATAAAGGAAAAAAAAAGATTGCTTTTTTCAAAAAGCAAAAAAATATATACAGCATGATTCATATGTTAAAAACACTGCCCAGACGTAGCGGAGCAAGTGTAATGCGACAATGGATTCTTCATGCAATAACACCAGAGGTAAAACATACCAAGGGTCTAAGCAAAAGTAACACTTTCAGAATGAGTTAAGTAAAACCTGGTTTTTATACTGCTAAGCCTTTAGAAGCAAAGAACATTTTTCACAGTGGGTAAGAAATTCCAGAAACATAAGTGCTACCTTGAGTAATTATTGTCAATTAACTAGCAATGAGGCACTATTTCCAAATGTGACATTTAAAGCACATAATGTGATTGTGACTATTCACAAAGATAATTAAGTTCATCTGCTTCAAGTCCTTGATTTCAGCATATCTGAAAACACCTCTTAAACTATCATTAGACCTGTAATCAAGTACTTTGTTGCTCTGGAAAATTGGATACCTTTGCTTACCTGCTAATATAGAGATGTGTTCAAATGCAAGTATGTGGCTTTTGTTAAGAAACTCTCCTTCAGGCAAAAGCTGAATTAAAAAACACTAATTCTGATTGTTTTGTCAGAAGACACTGTTAAAAATAAATTCCTCACACCATCGGATGAAAACAAAACCAAAAACAACTGAACTTCCTTAACTGAACCCAAGAGCAGAAGATTGACATGAGGGATACCTGTTTGAAAGTATTCATCATCAAGCCAATGGTACCACTACCTTGCACACTAAGGACTCTACCCACATTGTATACTTTCTTCCATCCTGTTTGCAGCTAAGTCAAATGTATTACCAAAAGAAAAATTCAACCAAATTCAAGGATGAAATACAATGTATAATGTAAAAATGTGAAAAATCAGAAAAATCATAGACATGATTCTGTTGGGGGTAAAAAGTTATAACCATTACTGTCTTCAGAGAAGGAAGGAGGCTTGATCATCAACACTGATCTTGGTCCTGATCAAGACTTCTTGGAGAAATAAACCCTGAAAATAGGAAAAAACTTACTCCAAGATCAGGATGTCAAAACAGTGATGTCTTGATATTTTATCCTTTATTCTTTTAAGAGTAAAAAAAGCTTCTTTCTACTAGAAAAGATATGAATGAGTAATGTGCTCCAAGACAGAAAAGAAACATTTAGACAGCATTTGGAAGTACAACAGATTAAGGTTACTCTATTATTCTTGAGCTATTTATCATAGAGGATTTTTAACCAGTCAAAATACCAGTGTGAATAATTATATGCTATAAGGATGTCCTACTGGTCTGTATCTCTCAACCCCGTTTGACTAGTAGTTTTAGTCTATACCTGAAAAGTCTCTCGTGATGGAAGTTTTGTCAATATTTATGTTTGGAGAGAAAAATCAGGTGAAACCTTTCTAAGGAAATAAATAAATAAATAAATAAATAAATAAAAATCAAGTGTTCTGAAAGTGCATAGTGCCAATAAACTCCTTGTCTAAAAGATGGTTCCTGCTGCTGCCTAAATGCATAAGCGCCCAGTTAGCAACCTGCTTCCAAGGGGCATCACAAGCACTGGCAATGCCAACTGCCCAGAGAACAGAGCAGAGTACATGACACTCGATGCAGGTCATTAATCCCCAAGTCTGCACCCTCATTATAACAGCAAATGCTGCTCAGAAAGATGCCATCCTCCAAGGCACTGGTCCTTTTCTCATCAGTGAAAGGACATTACCTGACCTTAAACAGCACATACATCTCAGACTCCCAATTCCAGGTGTGGGGAGAATTTCGAGAGATCTACATGTTACCAATCTTCCCCAATATCTGTTTTCTTAAGCTGTAAATAGACTAAGAAAGCAAGAAAAAAATGGTTATAAAAATCTCTGGAGATGATGCACATTGAGAATTAAGACCATGTTGCTGTACTCCTACTAAAATCAAGTTCAGATACAGGTGATCTTCAATTAAAGTAGTCAATAAAATCACAACCGTAGGTCTCCAACAAGTGCTCAAGGCATGTCTCAGAGGAAGAAAAAAAAAAAAAAAAAAGGTAAAAAAAAAAAAAAAAGCAACCTACTTAGGCAATCCAAAAAAAGAAATACAGTGGAGGAGTAAAACTTCATATAGATATTTCTTGTCCCTCTATTTTGTGTAAGAACACCAAAAATACTGTTGAAACACTTTCTTACAGGCAAATTCAGTGACAGTCACTTCTGGGAAGTTTAATGAGAACTACTTCTGATACCATGTAAGTGGTCACCTAAATAAAATGGGCAGTTGGAAGTTACATTACAACAGCATTACCAAACTTAACAGGTTTGGTTAACCCTTAAGCAAGCCACATTGCCAAACAGACATTAATTGAAGGCCAACTGCTATGGCAGATGTCCTTAAAGCTACTGCAGATTTTAATCCCCCACAGAGCAGCTGGGCACTCTCCAAGGGGTACTGCTTTTTTAGAACAAGACAACCACAAAATAGAAGGAATAAATAAGAAGAAATTTTCCACTGCTGAAAAGAACAACATGGCATACATTTGGCAGATTCTCTTTGACTTCAGACTGCAATAGTAGTGTGTTAAGAATGATATAAATGTGTTCAGAACACCTAAAAGTACAGTCACAGTAGTGGCTATTAGTAGTTAGCATTCATGCCTAGAAAACACTTAAGCAATCAATATCTTACCAGCACGCAAAGCAGAACAACTTCAAATGTATTACAACTCCCCAGGATATAATTAGCTAAATAACTATAGCCATTTATTAAATAATCTGATTTTCCCTTCACCTCTATGTATCATATTCATTAGCATCAATCAGTTCCTCAAGTCACGTACACTTATGCTCTATTAAAAAAAGGGACACTTCATAAGTGTTAAACACCTCAATTTCAGTCTTATAGAACTTTGAGGGCAAATTGTCTAGTGTCCTTAATTCCTACAAGTAACTAAAGACTGGATAGATAGGTGTCCTGGGTTCAGCTACAGCAGTC
>NW_009936710.1:0-10581 GCF_000696875.1 Nestor notabilis
TTCTTTCGATGCAGCCCAGGATACGGTTGGTGCTACTGAGAAACATGGCTGCTGCCTGGTGCAGGTTGAGGGAATCAGCCTCCAGGGATACATGTGTTGGTAAGGAAGCTGTCCCAAATGTGGTGCCCTGTCCGCAGAGCATGGGGTACGTTGCACCCAAGGTCACCACCTTTCCTTTTCCCTCTTGACAAGAAGTTCTCAATCCACACCACTGGCTTTTCCCACTGCTCTCCCATGGTGCTTAGTTCTCTATAATGATGGTATCACCCATTGCTCTACAAACCTCCCTTAGATGGCCTTGCTGATGGATATTCACTTCACCTGATTAATTGGCACTGTAGGAGTAACCTACAACTACTTGAAGGATGGATGATGGAGGATTTCTTGGTAGTGGGAAGAGAAGGAAACCTCTACAAAGTGCAGCTTGGAAGATTCAGACTAGATGTGAGGAAAGAGAAATGTCTCTCAAAAGGTGGATTTATGGTGCAAGAGGTCACCCAGAGAGAGTTTGGATCAGCCCATGGCTTTGTGTTTCAAGGAACAGACAGCGATGGGTAGAGAGATGTGACTGAAGGTAGAGAAATGCCAGGTGAGAGCTAGAATCATAGAATGGTTTGGGTTGGAAAGGACCTTAAGATCATCTAGTTCCAACCCCCCTGCCATGAGCAGGGACACCACACACTAAACTATGTCACCCAAGGGTCTGTCCAACCTGGCCTTGAACACTGCCAGGGTTGGAGCATTCACAGCTTCCTTGGGCAACCTATTCCAGTGCCTCACCACCCTCATTGTAAGGAACTTCTTCCTTATATCAAATCTAAACTTCCCCTGTTTAACTTCAAACCCATTACCCCTTGTCAGAAAGAATGAATCTGCAAAGCTTTGTTCTGTTATTATGGCCTTTACTACTTCCATATAGTAAAAATTGCAATGATGGGGGAGAAAATGTTGAGAAATGGGAGCTGAAATTTAGTAACAGCCAAAATTCTTTAAAGATTTATTTGATGGACAAGTAATATACCAGCCCAAATAGTTGAACTGTCCAGCCCAGGCTCAAAAGAGCAAATAGAAGTAACTATTCTTCAGTCCTTTGCCAATTATTAAGTAATCAATTTATTTCGTCCAATTGACCTTTTCCAATTGATCTTTTTTCTAATTGTTTGATATTTCAAAAGTAAGCTGGTCTATCTGGATGAACTGGGTAATTTTCTGAGTCTATAAGACCTTAGAACTTGCTAAACTATTTGTTTAATAATTTTGAAATGTAGCTTTGGACAGTTATATTATTAATAAAGATTAATATATTCTTATATGACAATCATTCCTTAATCTACTTGTGGTTGGTTAATATGGCAGAATAAACTTCAGGATCTGTGAGAATCTGTAATCAGCCTTGTAACTTTGTGCTGTCATGCAAGCATTTTAATTACATGACATTTTCAATAAAGCCTCCGTGCAAGCACATTTGTTTGACCCAATATTGGGCAAACAAAACATTGGCATTGCTTGTATAGCGTATCATCCATCCAGAAAAGATGAATCAAAGAAAACATACACATAACAAAAATGCCCTAAGCTACTGCAGGAAGATCCTTACTAGTTTCCTGCCTGGAGTGGGTCTTTCTTAAAAGGACTGATTCTGTTTCCCTTTCTCAGCCTCTTATACTGTCCTTCTGTCCATCAGATTTGGAAGGAGACAGTGTTTATAGTCAGATTCTTAAGGACTCTGAGGACTGTGGTTTTAGAATGCAGGTCTAGGTTGCAACTTTACTAGCTGAATAATAAGCACAAAACTTGCCCTGTTTTTCTCCTGTCTATGGTGTTTCTGCATATCCTTATCTTCAGGACCTTCCTGTCTCTAAGATCTCCAGCAGTGTTTATTCTACGTACAACCCAAAGGTTATATGGAAAATGCTAACTGATGCTCTTCTGAGGAACCTGGATTGTGTGGGACTTCTACAAAAGATGATGTTGATAGTAGAGTAATGGTAAGCATAAATTTGCAAAAAGATGAGAAGAGCAATGTTAGGAAAAGAGAGCGAGTGAAATAACCAGAGTTATTTCTGTGAGACTTCTGCAAGATTTTTACTATTTTGGTTGGATTTTGGATCTGAATTTACATCCAGACTGCCCTTGGGAACTGCAATTCAGCTGTCAAATATCAATGGCAGTTAGCATTAGTTTTAGTAGTAGGTGGGAAAAGAGCCAAAGCTGTATGGCAGAAGAGAGGACAGAAATGGAACTGAGCAAAGCAGGCAAGTGGCCATAATTTATTAAGAACACAAACCTGATTGTACAGATTTGTGATGCTTCTTGCAAAGTTCAGTGTTTCCTGTTTAGTCAAAAATTTGCTACTTTTTTCCCTCCATCCTTTGGGATTTGCTGGAGGAATTCTTTCCCCAAACAACAGCCCAGAAGTGAGTTCTGGGATACAGAAGTCGCTGCAAACGTTGCACCAAACTTCATAATTAAAGGAAAAAATAGGTAACCTCTCTTTTTGGAGACCAAGTGGGATTTTATCTTTTCCAGGTTAAAAGTAGGAAACTCTTTTTCCTACTTTTTACTGTGGCACTTCTCATCCACAGTACTTTGAGATTAAATGTACATCTTTATGAAAGTTAGCTTTCATTTCAGACCTCCTGGGCAAGGAAATCTTTTGAATGCTTTAGGAATCAAACAAGCCGCATATGCAAAATGTCTCCCTCTGACCAGCTGCCTCGTTTCCTGTGGAACAAAGCGCTAATTTAATTTCTTGAACATCCAAATCAAAACAGAAGTAATTTTTTACTATTCTGAAGAGCAATGGGGATACCAAGGTAGGGATCTGCTGTCTCGTGTTTTTCTCGTTTCAAGATGCAATAATTTCTAGTTAGTTACAATTCAGTTAATAAAGGGGGGAAAAGCAAATGTGTATAATCAAAACAATTTATTTTAAAGTGAAACAGAAGTAAAACTTTATCAAGTACACTCAAAAGGGACAGGGTGAATTTACCATCTCCTGTGAGCTGTAATTATTGAAATTGATTTGCTTCACTTCAAGAACAATTGCTTATCATTGATCTAAATTCATACAATCCCTGACCTCACAATGCCAAAAGACTGAAGATGGGTTTAGTTAGATTTACTTGTACCACCAGGGGCATGTAAGGTACAGAAGAAGGAAATATTGAATGTATATTAACAGATTTACATTGAAATTTACATAAATCTTTATTTAAACCATGGCTACTCAAGAAAGGGACTATGTTGTAATCAGCTAGTGTTCAGATGCACTGTACTGAACTTGTGCTGTGGACCCTCTAACACAAAGTTGTGTGTACTGTCCAGATCCCAGACTGCTGTACAGTACAAGCACACCTTCTCTCTATTTAAGGTTGGAGATTTTATAATTTCTGTGTCTTGGATTCCATTTTGTGTCAAAATGACAGTACTTACTTCAGTTGTTACCAGATTTCTAAGCAACTCACTGGTGAGAATAATTATTCCCTGAGCAATGTGTAGGTTTATAAGCTGTTTTGTGTCATAATTCATTGAAAAATCATTTGGATTTGAATATGATATAATAAATGAAAAGATGGATTACTTCAGGTAGATGTGTCACTGTTGTTAAAAACATTTATTACCTTCTTTGTACCAATGCATTTATAAGTTTAATACAGTGTGACCTTGAAACTTGCAGGCTAAAGAGTACTGCTGTCTGCAGTAGAGTAGAGATGGCACTAGCAAGCACTGGTTGGTACTAAATTGAACAGTATTTGATTGCTTGAAATACTTTTAAAAGAATAAAACCAACATTATTCTCACTCTAAATTGACAAGACAGATGCTAGGCTACCGAGACTCTCCTTTCCCTGCTTCTTATGTCCTCCTTTTGCTTTAGGGCAGTTATCTGTCCATTGAAGTAAAGGCAACTTTCCAGAAATCACAACACACTGAATAATTCCTCAGTTGAGGCACAGCCGGCTGATTTGTAATGCTGTCTGTTCATACTCATTTCAAATGACTGTTAAAACGGAGCACTGCACACCCACGTCTCCACTGTATTCCTTCAGCAGTACCTAGCAAATCAGTTCCCCAGAAATCACTGTTCTCTTCACTGAAGAGTTGCTGCTCCAGTGCTCATGAGAGAGAGAAAGCCCTGTGCCACAGAAATAGCTGAAATACTGACATTCACTTCAGCGAAGTCTGTTTATAACTGAGAGTATTATAGTGTCCACAGCTCAGATCTCAACTAGGCACCTCTGCTTGTAAAAGTTGTCATCACTTCTTTCTACAAGGGAGAGCAACATGGAGCAAGGCTCTGCATATGGACATGCATATGTACATGGTATTGCGTTTGTCTCCATTTAAAAATGAGTTTGAGAGTGGAGGAATGTTTTCTCCCAGTGATGTTGTTGCTCTCTTAGAAATTGTATCTAAACTACTGTGCCAAAAATCTCAACTTTTATACAAATGAAGCCTAGCAAATACTGTATCTTCCTGTAATGTGTATAACTAAAAGAAGACTAAATGATGATGATGAATTCACTGTGTCAGGAGATGTAATTGTACAACTAGATCTTAAAATAGCAGCAAATCTACCTCTAGAAGGAGATTGTAAGGATAACTGTAATCAATGTACTGCTTTATAAGAAAGCATATTTGAGTTATAAGAAGTTTGAACTAATTCCTGTTAGTCTAAGCGTAGGTATGACTGGTAGCCTGTTGCCATTTTGTTTATAGTCCAGAGTGTGTGTTTGGATGTAGGTTCCATATTTTGCAACAGAATAACCACTCTCTCTGAAAGCTGATGGGGCTGGGGAAGGGGAAAGCACATTCAATATGCGACAAGGAAGATTTAGCCTCTGCAGAAATGTTGGATTCTACTAGACAGTGTAATCAGTGAGAGGATTTAGGAGAAAGAGCCTATGGAGCTCTTTAAAGCACAAAAAAAGGACATTTGTCTGCATTATGTCCCTTGCTGCAGTTCACATTTTCAGCTGGCTCAGTGTCAATAGCAGCTTATGATTCTGTTAGCTTTACACGAGGAGAAATCATACCTAGATGATAGATGTCACTTGTGGATTTTTCTTTTGTCTTTTTTCCCATGCACTCAGTCTGCAGTGTATTAGCAGGTTATTCTCCTGTAATATTGAATGATGCATGGCAAATGTAATAAAGGTAGTTGGTAAATAGTATCTATGCAATTTACAAACAGTTCTGAGTAGTTTAGCTTTCTCAGGGCTTTTGCTGATGGCATTAAATTGAGGTGAACAAGTGGGTGGCATGAACTCAATGAAAGAAAAAATTGCCTGATTTTAACGATAGAGGTACAGTGGGATATGGAAGACCGGTATCTCCTAGAATAGCAGATTCTACTCTCCTGTCACAGAATGGTGTGATTTTTCAAGAAATGGTCTTTAGAGAGGAGGTTTCTGGTACTCTGCTTTAGTAGGTTGATCTTTCCTATAGATACCTGAACTGAGCAGATAAGGTTCATAAACATTTGGTAAAAATGATGTTTTCTCTGTTCAGCTTTCCACATCATGCTCCTCTGCCCGAGGTTTTCTTGAGCAGAGGAACCTGAAGTAAAATTATGCTAAAGCACAAGTGCTGTGTCAGTAACATTTCTGTAATCTAAATAGATAGACATCTCTTGAAAGATCAGATGGGAAGAGGTTGTTTACTGTAGTTACCGTACCAAGCAACATACGTGTTGTGTTCACCAAGTCTAGGTCTGCTTGAGGCAAACGGTTGCTAATCGCCCATGTCTAGATTTAACTGTATGGTGATCTTTCCAGGGACTGTCTGAAATTAACTTTATTTACTATTTTGACTTAAATCAGGAAAGTATATGAATAGATGGTAATTTTAGAAGTTACCAGGGACAATACAGCAATGTGATCTGTGTTTGAAATGTCAGATTCGTTCAACTTCTTCAGAGAAATTAAGGTGAAGACTTTGAGGGTGTGACATAGGACTGCAAACGTAGCAAGTATCACAGATACTAGGCTTTGTACCTGAAGAGCAAGTTTCTGGTCTGTTTCTCTTTCCCCCCACAAAAAGAAACACATTGTGACGGTGACCAAAGATGAGATCAGACCACAACAGTGCCATTCTCCATCCTATTCAGTGGAGTGGAGATGCTGTGTCCGCTGTGCCCTACCAAGGTTTACTCCCCTTTCCATGATGAGCATTCATCTCAATTCTACCACCTTGTCCTAAGAGACTGTTGTGCGGAAAGGGAGTATGAAGTGAGCTTATGGACTTCCTGCCTGTATTTTGAAAATCACTGGATGTTACAAAGAAGAGTTCAGTACTTCTCTCAACAGTAATTAAATTTCTTCAAACGCTCAATACTATGTGAGAAATCATTAATATAAAAATTGTTGCCAATAGTATATAAGAAATACCTGCTCTTGGTGTGACAGAAGTATGGTCTTCAGTTGCTGATCATCATAGCAACAAGAATGTTTGTAGAATAGTGGCATGCGGAAGGAGTGTGCTGTTTTGTAAAGTGCTCGGAAAATATCCCAAGATTTAAGTCTCTACCGCTAATCACATGTACTTGCTCAGTGTGAGTTTTAACAATCTCTGTTTTCACACATTTCGGCAACAGTGTGAGAATATTCTAGTTGCAGTGACTTCTGCAAAGGACTAAAAAAAATAAAATAAAAAAAATCTTCAATATGTCTCAGGAGCTGATTTCAAAATATAAATCACTTTTTTGTCCTTTTGTAGGCTGCCCATCATGTTCCTTGTCTGAATTCTGTCAACTCGAACTTATTCCTCTAAGCTGTTTCCTACTGCTTCTCATAGAGTGAGCTGATCAACTTAAGGAAGGCCTTTGTATAATTTTGGTTTGTCTTTATGTTCATGACCTGTGAAGAACACATTTGGGCAACTACTGTGTGCTTTGCCAGCATGCACCAAAAATGTTGAACCTCTCTTTGGTTTTGATGGTGTTTCTCAGACTTCAGCTTCTTGCAGCAGTGACTGGCTTCATTGCTGATTCATACAGAGATGTCGCAGTCTGTTTTGTAATACTGGCTTGAAATGGGAGCTATGATACAGGCTGGACACAGTTTCCTATAAGAAAAAAAAAAAAACAAAACCAGTTTTCTTCCCTTCCAGGCAATATTTAAAAGAAAAAAAATAATCAATATAGCTCTCTAAAGTTACTATAAGATCCATTAAAAACAGCAGTTTTCTTTGAAATGGCTACAGTACATCTTCATTACCTCTGCTGTCTGTTATTCTTAGGTATGACTTTGTTTTCCACCTGATAGAGGTCTTAAGCTTAAACACAAGTCAGAAAAGGATTTGCACTCCAGTTATGATTTGTTAGTATTCGAAGTGTTTATAATTGTATCACAGAACTCAAAACCAAAGGTAGCCTACATCTATTGAGTGGCTGCAGAGATCTGCTCCCGAGTCCAGGTGTTTCTTTAAGCTCAGTGTGCTGGAAGATTCTTTGTTCCTACGTGTTTTCCCTTTATGTTGTTTTTTCTCCATATCCAAGCACCCCATCTGAGACAACACAATGGACAGTATCCAGAGAAATTTGGAAGAGCAGCTTTTCCCTCTCTGGACCTCTGAGGTGTAGACTTCTAGAGTTCCCTGTAAATTTTTACTTTGTCTTAAGTGTAGAGCAACATACAGAATCTGAGGATAAGGGTGTATTAATCTTTTTAGAAGTGGTTGAAGCTTCACGTAGCTCAGATGACTTCCTATTTAACTTGCTTAGACCTTGAGAATGGTAAAATCAGTCTAATTCTGGAGTTCAGGAATCAGTTAAATCAGTCTGTCAATACATGTGATAAAATCTGGTTTATTCATGTACTGAACCTTCCCCAGACCCTTTTCAATATGTGGCACGGGAAAGGAGCTGACCTGTCACCTGGTGTGCATATACCTTAAATGAATGCAGAATCGCATTGTCCTCTCAGGTCAGTATGAGGGGGCTTTAACATTTTCCAGTTATACTTTCTTACTAATGTTGTTTTCCCCTCTTTTTCAGTGATGGTCCTTAGTTTCTAATGTACCCACTGCATGGATTCCTGGCTAAGTTTGTGGATTTAGTGTAGTTTCCATGCTGAATTAGACAGATCTTGCTGGCCTGTACCCAGAAGACACCTGCAAAGATTTTCGCTATCTGAACTTCTTGGTCTCTCTGTTGTGACAGTTTCTCTCCCATGGTATCCAGATTTTTTCACTTGTGATGATAAAGAGCTTCTGTTCAAGGCTCCAGCTGGTTCCTCTTGTCAGCTTCATAGTATAGGCAATGCACTTAACCCAGCTATTCAACTATTATGTTTGAAAACAGTTTTACTGAATGAAATACCAGCAATGCTTCAACCCTCGATTAGGCCGCTATGTTGTAATGTTTCTGCTAATCAGGCTGGTTCCTAGCAGGCTCTCTTGGGCCAGCCTCACTGTGTCTTTTATCTTTTATATTAAATCTAGGACATAGTGTGGTGTCGAGGATGGCTCGTTATAGCCAGGCTTTATCAGATTTAAGATGTCTCTGTCTTGGTGGTTACAGAGAAATGTGACCAGGGAGAAGCATGTGGAGATTGGTAGCAATCCACATAGTTAAATAAGGCAGACAGCAGCTGCAGGTCTGGGGTTTTGTGAAATGGCTGATGTGTTTTTTCAGCATCTGCTATCTGGTTTAATCATTGCACCAGATCAAGTGTTTGAAATGGTAAACTGGAGCTTTCAGCGACTTGATCCATGTAAACTATAAAGTTCATGCCTGGGTTTTGTTGTGAAACTAGCCTGTTCCTTGTCTGCCTTTCTTCTGGGACGTTACTAACTGGAAAAATTGTTTCTGTCAGCTATTACCTTGGCATTAATGAGATGTAAGGATAGGGCCTCAGTGTAATGGGAGATGCTGTTTATTATTATAAAGAGAGTCTGATATTCTGCTAAGTTCTTCTTGAACAGACTAATTGTGTCCATGCTCATTTTCTCAAAGGGAATGAGAATGATAAATGGGATTAAAGGGATTCAGGGAACTTTTCTAAAGCCAGCCATTGGCAGTTGAGGCTGTACAGGGAGAAACTCTCTATATCCTTGTAAAACGCTATCGTGTTGAAGTTGATGGCACTTGTTTCATCTCCTGACTCTGGCAGTGTAAATGTTGTAGTTTTTCATGTGTTCTTGTGATTTCTGGGATTTGAGAAGCATTGTCTTTTGGATCCTTTTTGGCTCTCAGGAAGAAGTCGGAGCTAAAGACTTACCCGTTCATCTTTACTGTTCTGGAATTTCCTCTAGCAGGTCTTAGTGGATCAATATGCTGTGCTAGGATTTTCTTTTCTTCATTCTACCAGAGACCTTATCTCTGCAATGAACAGGTTTAGGGTCTTATCCCTGGCAATTATATCGCTGGCTTCTATGCCCACTGTGACTGAGGAGCTTTTTTTCCCCCTTCTAAGCATCCATGTGATTTGTGTCACGCAGGATCAGGGGAGAAGATTGTATTGGGAGGGACCTCTGAAAGTCTCTAGTCACAGGAGTAACTGCAAGTAATGCTGTCAAATATACAAGCCTGATGGATATGTGGGCGCAACTTAACAGCAACAGCAAATGTTAAAGGCAAAGTAAAATAACCCCTGTGTGTGTGCATACACATCTGCACGTGTAATCAGCTAAATGTCTCACCTCTGAGGTGAGAAATTTTGATGAGCAAATACATTTTCCCTTACTCACATCTTTGCTGCTTGCACAGTCCTGACTATAAATAATCCCTTCTGTGAATAGCTTCTGAAACCCTGGAAGGAGAAGGGTCTTGAAAATGGGAAGGAAGTTCCTTTAGAAAATATCAAGAGACAAAGCTAGATGTCCAAATACTTGGGAACAACAGACATCTACACTGCTGCCTGAACTTACAGACCTGCTCTGTCATGTGTATCCATTTGTTCATGCGTATGCTTGCATCTGTCACATGTTTCATTCAGACAATGAGTGAAGAAGTGTTTGTAGACCCTGTAAGAAGCAAACAGACCAATCCCACACAGACTCAAAGAGGAATGCAGGTTGGTAGAGACCTCTGAAAGTATCCAACCTCTCTGGTGAACCTATTCCAATGTTCAGCCACCCTCACAATAGAGTTCTTCCTCATGTTCAGGTAGAACTTTCTGTGGTTTAGTTTATACCTGTTGCCTCTCATCCTGTCACCTGGCACTGCTGAGAAGGGTCTGGCCCCATCCTCTTGGCACCCTCCATTTGGATAATGATGCATATTGATCAGATATGCAATGCGCTGTCTATAGGCTGGACAGGCCTCTCATACTGGTGAGCCCAGTACTGGTCACACTGCTCCAGGTAAGGCCTCACCAGGGCTAAGTAGAGAGGGAGGATTATCTCCCCCAACCTGCTGGCAATACTCTTCCTAATGCAGCCCAGGATACTGTTGGCCTTGGCCATAAGGGCACGTTGCTGGCTCATGGACAGCTTGTTTCCACCAGGATCCCCAGGTCCGCTCCACAGAGCTAATTTCAAGCAGGTCAGCCCCTAACCAGTACTGGTGCATGGGGTTATTCCTTCCCATTCGCAGGACCCTGAACTTGCCTTTGTTGAATTTCAGGAGGTTCCTCTC
>NW_009936710.1:10612-38162 GCF_000696875.1 Nestor notabilis
TTCAGTCTGTCTAGATCTTTCTGAATGACAGCACAGCACTCTGGGGTATCAGCCACTCCTTCTAGTTTTGTTTCAGCAAACTTGCTGAGGGATTCTATCCCTTCATCCAAGTCACTGATGAATACATTGAACAGTAATGGAACCCCTGGGGGACACTGCTAGTTACACATGTGCAACTAGATTCTGTGCTGCTGATCACAGCTCTCTGACACCTGCCATTCAGCCAGTTCTTAATCCACCTCACTGTCCACCTGTCCACTTCCTGAGCTTGCCTATGAGGATGTCAAGGGAGACAATGTCAAAAGCTTTGCTGAAGTCCAGGTAGTCAATGTCTACTGCTCTCCCCTCATCTATCTGGCCAGTTGTCCCATTGTAGAAGGCAATCACGTTGGTTAAGCATAATGTCCCTTTGGTGAATCCATGCTGACTATACCTGATCACCATTTTGTCTTCCATGTGCTTAGAGACAGTCTCCAGGATGAGTCATTCCATCGTCTTTCCTCACCTCCAGGGGTGGAGGTAAGGCTGGCTGGCCTGTAGTTTTCCTGGGTCCTCCTTCTTGCCCTTGCTAAAGACTGGGGTCTTTCATCAAGTCCTTGGGCACCTCTGCTGTTCTCCATGGCCTTTTGAAGATGATCAAGAGTGGCCTAGCAGTGATGTCTGCAGCTCCCTCAGCACTCATAGGTGGGTTTTCTATAAAGAGTTTCAGTTGAGGAAAGTTGTTTCATCTTTGGAACTGTTGCTGAATTCTGTTTGGGTTTTTTTTTTCTTTTCTTTTCTTTTTTTTTTTCTTTTTTTTTGGTTGGACCTGTTTTAGAAAGAAAATCTGCAGGGAGAATCTTGCTTGATGACTGATTATTTGTTTGCTAATAATCTTTTAATTTCCTTTCATCAGCTAATTCCCTCCTGGTTAAATTTTCAAAGCCTCATCTACTAGGATCTTCTAGAAACCCCACTATCTCTTAATTACAGTTTATCTTTGAATCCATACAAAACAGCTGTAAAACTAACTTCTATTGAATGTCCTGGTGTTTGGGGGATTTTTTGAGTTTTTATATATGTGTGGATAGTACCTCGTGTATTTACTTAAGATTTGAAAAGTTCGCTTCAGATATTTCTGCAATTTACCACCACAGTTATCTGAAGAGACAAGACAGCTTACTGTAACTTCAGTAAGGTATCATTTAAGATCTTTTGGTGCCATAGTACTCTTTTTTGGAGTCACCCATGAAGCTGCTTATTTCTCTTAGATTTTATATTTTATCAGGAATGGAACATTGTGGTGTTTTCTCTCTGTTTTCTCCTTATTTACAAATTTATTAAATATCTTATGAACTTACTTAACTACATGCCATGAATTCCAGTAGTTGCATATTGGGCTTAGTCAGTGCTTGTAGGTGGAGCCTTTCTCTAGGTAAGTCTAAAGATGCCTTCAAAGAAATACGATCAAAAATGGGGCTTTTTGTGTGCTAGGTTACTTTAGGTTGATGTTTGCTGTCTCTAGCTAACATGCCCATGTACACATCATGTTGTGGAAAGGTTTTTTGGTATCAATCAGTTTCTTGCTGTATATGGGATTAATTTCCTGCAAACAGACACTGTTTCATCATTCTGATATAGATATAAAGGATAGAGAGTGGTAAATCTCTTTCTGGAGCTTAGGGATTAATACAGGCAATTCTATCGGAAACTGCTCTTTACTAAAGAGTGACCTGACTTTGTGTGATTGAGAAAATGCAGCTCTCCCTTGCAGAAAATGCTAGTTTCTTTTTAATCTGATTTGGTTTTATCATTTATTGTTTCTGTTCTGATTTAAAACTTTCTGGAAGCAAACACCAAGAAAACCCCCTCCATGAAAGGTTTTGCTACTACTTTCTTAGCATTTTTTCAAAAGGTTTATGTAGGTTTTTATACCATGCTCATCACTATAGCTTCTCTGAATGCTTTCCGGAGGATGCTAAGTGATGTGTATAACATCTGTTGTCTTTCTGATTTTCTTTCCCAGAGGGAAAATTGTGAGTGCAGTAGTATGTTTACCTTTGAAGGAGTTGGGGGATAGGAGACAAGTTTGTTTAGCCTTTGATTGAAATTCCTGGTACCTTACTGACCCTTCAGCAATTCTTACTGAATTACTAGGCAGTTTGTGGCTGCTACTTTTTGCTATTAATTCTAGCAACAGCAGAAGGCAATAGCATTTCAGCATTTATTCATGTTCCTTTGAGGAGCCTTAAATGACAGCTGACTTCTCTGTTAACTGAGGAGCAATAAATGAAACAGTGAGACGATAAAATCCAGCTTTCCAATATTTAGTAGCTCACCTTAAGGTACTTATTGTTTATATCAACTCCTAGTTTCTACTATTTTTATAGTCTTACTGTATGACTGATGCCACATCTAACTTGTTTCCATCATATGTGGAGGGTATATTATCCCAGGTGAGGAGAACCATGGCTCAGGAAAGCCATTGGTGGGACAAAGTCTGCATACAGGCATGTTTCACTCTCATTGCTCACACTTTTTGGCAGCAAAGATAGTTTAACTTATCAGTATTGAACCCACACATCCTAAATGTTTTCTTGCCTTTTAAAGATTGAATCACTGTTGTCAGTAATGGTCTGTCTAGATGCAGGGAGCTGTATCTTTCAGCATGATGAATACTCAGCTATACCTGTTTTGGCATTGCAATGACATTTCTTGTTGATAACAATAACCTGTCTTTCTCTCCCTTCCCACACCAACTCTGACCTCGTCATGGACTCCCTAGCATGGACTCCACCTTTCAGAAAGTTAGGAACAAAACTAAGACCCAGAAAGACTAAAGGTTAGCAATAATTTCTTATTCTGTAGGTTTTCTTTGGTGTCTGTGTACATGTTAACTTTCAGACCTCTTAATATTCTTACACAGAGCTTGAATCCTTTTTATCTTTCTCAGTTTTACTTTTTTACTCAAAGCCTCTGATATTCATTACTGTATGGTTTGGTGCAGAGACAGGCTTTGGAATCCAAGAAGGCCGTTTTGCAAGCTATTAAAGTAAGAATTAACAAACACATGCATTTTCCTCCTTTTTCATTTTGTTTTCTAAATTAGCCTTGCAAATGGAGCATTGGGACAGTAATTGCCAAGATTTCCTCCTCCACACCTACTCCAAAGGTTAAGGATGAATCACAGTCTTTGCCAGAGTGGCTGGAGGCCCCGCAAACCTGGTGATTTGAAGAGAAGTCTTCATAGGCATTATCAGTACTTTTAAGCCCTGCTGTCTGTCACAGCTCTGGGTTGGTTTCTAGAAGTTTGTTGGTTTTTGAGCTGCTTAACTGACCTCTGAGTTGTGTCAGCTGACCAGGAGTTACAGCCTAGCTAGAAGTACCTAGCATGGGGCTGAGTTGGTACTGAAAAGGAGAGGAAGAGAGAAAATGAACCTGATGAACAAGAAAAGATTGCACTTTCTGTAGGTGGAGATGCTAAGAGATGCTGCATGGCAGTCAAGAATTAGAAACCGTATAGGAGGCATAGAATTTTAAAGGCAAATGAAAGAAGGCATTTACGGAGAGTAAGGGGGTGATCATAGGATGGCAGTATTAGTCAGAAAAGGGAAGAAGAAATAGTTTGCACAATAAGGAGGAGGAAAATGGAGATGACAATCTCGGGTATAGATAGCATGTCATGCAGAACTATGGAAATAGGTTAAATGAAAAATCTGACTTAGAATTATTATTTTATTACAGAAAGCGTATCTCAATTCCTGCTATAAGCATTAAAATATATTTGTAGTTGTATCAGTGTATCTATAGGTCTGTGGTTTAGTTTGTTTGTTTGGCTTTTTTTATTTCATTAATATTCCAGGAAAGGCATTCTGGTGACAAACTGCTTAAACTCCCTTTAGTCATTATAGGTGTCTTCTATCATGAGATACTCTGGAAGACCTGAAGGGCTGGGTAGATAATCTTTACTTCAGGTAAACATTTATTATGTCTTTCTCTTCAATGAATGAGAGTACTTTTGCCTCCAGCACATCCTTGCTGGATTTATTCCACATATGCTCTATTGTGAGAGGTCCTAATTTATTCATCTCATGACTGAATTTTATATCCTTTCTGTTAAAGTTATTCTACAAGTGGTGCAGTCCACTGGATTATGGAATTGAGAGTGCTGAATAGTATTTGTTACAGCATAGAATCATAGAATGGTTTGCGTTGGAAAGGACCTTAAGATCATCTAGTTCCAACCCCCCTGCCATGACCAGGGACACCTCACACTAAAGCATGTTGCCCAAGGCTTTCCAGCAAAATAGTCCTAGATGCCTCTTTTTAATACTGCATGCTTATCACTTACATGGCTGTATGCATGTAGAGCTCTTCACAAAACAGAGGCATTTTTTCCCTGAAGGGTTTCATCTGACACTGATTTGTACCAAGTAATACCTTACTGACAATTGATACCATGCAGAATGTTGGCAGACTGGGGTTTAAATTAAGATGAGAACAAGAAGGGATTACAGAAAAGAAAGAAGAATGGTTTTAAAAAAAAAAAAAAAGAAAAAGGAAAAAAAGAAGGCAAGAACCAGACTTTAAGATCACACAGTCATTCGGGATTTCAGTCACCTTGAGTTGCAAAATGTTCCTTTAGTCATACTGTTTTAATTGGAGTCTTAAACAGTTTAACAAGAACAGTTCATGAATAAGTCTTTTTTAAAAACGAAGTTTGAAACGAGAGGTAATGAAAGAGAATGTTGTGAGAATTCAAACTAAACTTTAGGAACATGACACTATGGGAAGCATTGTGAGACACATGAGTTGCTGTCTACCTGTCTAGGCAATGGATTTTTTTTTTTTTAACCTTCTTGTATTATGACTTCGTTTCTTAGTCATCGCCATTCAGCTTCCTATGTGCAATTTTAAACCTTGGCTCTAGGATCCGACTGTGCTAGTTTCCTACCATGAAAATACTTCCAAACCACTGAATTCAGATCTGGTATTTGTATCCTAATGGATATGAATACACGACTCTTACACATTACTGTCCCTTAGCATTGAAAGAACCTAACACATCAGCCCTGAGGCTAGGAATTCTTCTGCATGCCAGCAGTTCTGGGTATCACTGCTCATTTTGTCACTGTAGTATATGCCAGCAATACTAACATAATCCACCTGGGTGGTTTATAGGAATACCGTTTCTTGCCTGTTGATACAATTTACAAGTTAAAATCTCTATATCAAACAAAAATCTGGCACATATTATATCCATGCTATAATACTTTAGCCTTCCTTTCTGGATTCTGGTTTCATGTTTATGAATTGCAGGTATTCCTAATGCTTCCATAGGCAGATCTCCACCTGAAGAGCTCTGTACTCCATCTGTCCCTAGTGTTTTGCAGCTGTCATCCTTGGATCATTGCTCACTTCTTGTTGTTTAATAATTTATAGTTCTGAAATATTTCTGATTGTTTATCTTAGGGGAGTTCATGCCAGCCTGTTATATAATGGCACTGCAGAAAAGCTTCTGCCAAGGCAGGCCAGTGTTTCCCTTGGTGAATGAGCACTTATTTCTGTAGCCAAGGGAATTCAGCTCTACATTTAGGTGCTTCCAGTAGCCTGTGGATCCTGACACCTAAATATACCTGCTGTTTTACCTAAAAAAAGAGACAAAACCAAGCAAAACAACCTGCAAAAGTTTATCTGAACAGACCAGAGAACTCTGTTCAGATCATGGTCCAACACACACAGGCAAATCAATTCCTGGTGTTATTTCACTGACTCAGCTGGAGTTGCAACAGAAGTTAATTTAGGTATATTTTGCTTCCTTCAAACAGCAATAAAAGGAGAAAAGAGAGTGCAAGTGCAGCTTCTATTATTCCAAGCGGTCAAAGTAGCACTTTTTTCTTAACAAGACTCTGACCCTGATATTAGTGATGTAAGGAACTTAAGGCAAGAAAGATCTCCTTGTGTTTTCATGAGATGACTGGTAGTAAATGAAGGATACTCAGCTTTTGGGACATAGAAACTGTTATATTACTTCCTAATATATAAAACTTCCTTTAGTTTTGCATCTTTGACACTAAATGGAATCAGCTGCTTCCAAGAAGGTACAAGGAGCTTCTCAGTGACTGGTAGCTGTAGTTTCACCTGTTGGGCGGATGTTTTACATCAGTACTGAGAGATCTAGAGGAGAGAGGCACAAAAATAAGCAAGAGAGAGAAACAGACTATGAATGAAATAAGCTGACCACACACCAGCACAGTCCTGTACTGCGTATGAGTTCCCATCTCTGAAGTCACCTAACCTGAGTTTCCTGCCTTACTTCCCCAAAGGACATCTGGTCATCACTGGCGTTGATTGAAGCAAAAAAGTCCCATGAGCCTGTTAGGATATATCTTATATTAAAACTTGGGTAACTGTTAGAGAATGGATGGCACAGGTGTCCCTGGAGTACAAAGGTAAGGGAAAGGGCTGGATGTGGTATGTGGTGTGAATTTTAAAAGAGGCTGGCACTAGGAGAGCAAGGAGGACATGTTCACTTAGTCAGTCCAATGTAGGTCAAAAAAGAATGCTTCATGTTGAAAAGCTGTTGAAAAGAAATATTCCGTGGTAGATGAGCAATAATCAGAATTAGAGACATGTCTACCAGTGAAATGGAAATGCAGATTGCTTTGCAAATAAAGTGCTAAATACTAGTTTGTCCTTCCTGCTAAGAGTAAAATGAATCATTATTACTGAAGCCTGACTTTAATATTACTCTTTTGTCCTGGTATAAGTTTCATCAAACATGTTACATACTCTTGTGCTGGATAAACTGGTAGAGGACTTGAGTTCTGTAGCGGTGTTATAAATTGTCAGGCTAGCATCAAGAAATGTTTTCTTTCCGCACACCAGAACAACAGCTTGTTTTTCATAATCTCTTTAGTCTAAGTTCCCGTGGCCACTGAGAGATGGTTGTCTTCTGCTCCCCTATCTCTACTGGTAGTAGCACCTGTGTTCTCAGCTGGACAGCTTGTTGAGCTTGTTTCATCAAATGCTAACCAAATTTTTACTGGTTGGGGTTGTATTTATCCCCTCTGCCTTCCCCCACTTCTGAGCTGGTTGTCAGCCAGTTCAGTTGTTGAATCCTGATGATGGCATGCCCAAGTAACCATGCTGTTGCCAGCAGTAGGGAGGCAGTGGGATAACACAGGCAGGGGAAGTAAAAGCTCATCTTTTCAGCAGCAGCATTAATATAGAGTAATTTTAACCCATTTTCATGCCATATAATACACCAAAACATGTATTTTATGTATCTGCCTGGTGCAACGTGTGAAGGCAGAAGTACCATTCTTTTGATACTTATCACAACTTTTATTGCTCAGTCCGGACCTTAGCTGACATTTCATTAATTTGTACAGCATTTGTGAGTATTACGTATCTGTGATACATGGTTAGGAAAAAATCCATTTACTTTACATATTTCAAGACATTAAAATCAATACTCTATATTCAGTACTAAAATGAGTATATGAAGTGACATCAATACCTCTTGTTCTGTCTACAAGAATGTAAGGAATTTTTAGAAACTTGGTGGTTTTTTTTCACAGAGGATGATGTATGAGCTGTAGGAAGCTGTAATGACACAATTTCGTCAGAAGATTCAGTAATCTTTGATTTATTTTGCCACCAAAGCTCCAGGATGAAATTAATTTTGTCTGACTTGTACTAGTCCATTTTTTTTGTTTCCCTGCACTTTTACATATGGATTTGAAACAAGTTTCAATTTCCAAAGCATTTAAAATGAATAAAATATTTGCTAGCACCACAAACATCTAAAATGATTACAATTAGTATAATGATTCCCAACAAATTCCTACAAACTGTTGAAAAAGCATGACTTGGAGCCAATTGAGAATGGCCTTCTGAAGAGTACAGTGAAGGCAAGTGTTTTAAGTCTTGACCATCTTATGGAAATTTAAATGTATAACCAGAAAAGCACATCTGTGATTTCTGACTCAAGAAATTCAGTTTCTGTTGTGGTTATCTGACTTTGTTTGTTTCTTTGTTTTCCCTTGGATCTATCAAAGAGAGAGGTTATCTTCCTCGATTGAAAGGTTATCTTCCTTGAAAGAAATCTGGATAACTGCTTGGTGGGTTTTTTTTGAGGATTTATACTGTATTATTCCTATGCACCAGGGCTTCCTGATGTTTTCCTGTGGATTGGGAGGGATTTTCTAGCCCCTTTCTCTTCTTGCACAGTGCTGCACAGTGCTGTTGCAGTTGCTGGCTGTCTTGAAGCTTATTTTGTTTCCCCTCTGTTTGTTATCCCCTGAATTAGCTAGACTGGTTGCAACTAGAGAGGAGCTACAATCAGAGTCTATGGGTGCTCAAATTGTCAGGTACCTTTTTGCTGTGCTTTTTTGGTTAGGTTGTCATTGTCTTATTCCAGCTCAGCAGGGAATCTGCTTGGATAATGGAATGGCTGGTTTTTTGCTTGATTTTTTTTCTGGGGTTTTTTGTTCTTTGGTTTGGGGTTTTTTTTGGCTGATTGGTTTGATTTTTGCAGTGCCCTGTAATATGAGTCATGAACCTCTTCAGATCTGCTCAAAAACTGTTATCTAAATAATCCAGTGCCATTCAGGGACCCGAGTCTCTTCTACTCTCTTCCTGTGGTACATTAGATTTCTGTGATTTTTTTTTTTGTTTGTTTGTTGGTTTGTTGTTTTTTTTCTGTGTGTCTGTGTTTTACTGAAAGACATGAGTTATGGTGCTGTGTGGAACAGATGTTGTGAATAAGACATCTGTAGTACTATTGCCTCTGATTGTGGGAATCTAGTCTAAGTGGCCTTAGGGATCGTTCCTTACCTGTGTTACAAGAGATTTATCTGAGTAAAATTTACATGCTGCAGACATTGAACACTAGCACCTATCCTTATCCTTGTACAAGAAAGAAAGATGAGCCTCTTCTGCATGAAGCTTGGAGATAAAAAGGCGTTTCCTTCCACCACCCACCCTCTTCGCCATCCTGTTAGTCCCTCCAACAGGAATACTGTGTTTCTGAAATCTATGGGGGGAAAAAAGAGCAGTAATTTAGAGGCAAACATAGGGTCACACTTTACCTTCTTCTCCTCTTTGATTTGTATCTGCAGAGAATCCTTGAAGAAACTGGTACAAAGTCTTGCTGTGTTAATCTGGGAGGGAGGCTCCATCACAGCCATAAGAATCAGAGGTTATGGGGGAGTCTTGGCTCCCTTCTGGGTTGGGGGTTACCTTAGTATCCTACACAGCACTTTGAGGAAGGCACAAGGAAAGAAAACTACAGGAGGATTTTTCCAAACAGCCTCCAGCAGGTTTAACTGTGATAGGGGATAATCAGTGGCTGTTAAAGTCTGAATGCAGAAAAACTCTGGCTGAGATTTGACATCTTTCTGAATGGGGACTAAACAGGGAATACCAGCTTTGATCTTATAAGAATATGGAATCTGGAGGCTGGCTTTTAACTGATGGCATTCAAACTGTATAATTCCCAAAATGCTCATCTAGCAGACACTCGTCACTTTACAAAAGTCGTAAATAAACTATTATGTGCTATAGTTGAATTTAGAAAGGCAGAGTTAGGGAGCTAATTCAAACCTGTTTATTCAGAAAAGCACAAACTGTGTTTTGAAATGATCTCTGCACAAACCAGAATCTGAATCCATAGAAACAGATACTGCATACTGGGGTGAGCACAGCTTCTGTTGAATCATACTGTATCACATACTGAACAGAATGCATTGTGTAAGGAGGTGTACGTTCAATGGTTACCAGTCAGTTTATAGCCCCATGAGGGACTTCCTTGAGTAAGCGAACCTTGAGATACTTGTCTTTTCTTAGATACAAAGTAGAGCAAGAAGATTAAATTGTGGCATAAAATACTTTAGAGGTTGTAAAATATTCTAGTCCTTTATAAAATTTCTAAAGCAGTTGTTCTGTAAACTGGTTTCCAGTGATTGATGGCAGATGGTATGGGGCTGTTTGCTGATGGAGTTCTGAAATAGAACACCAGACTTCAGATATACCTGCCATTGGGAGGCAGGGCTTATCAGCAGCTCTGTCTTGTTTTCTGTGGAAAGGGCATAGGCAGTATAGGAATTATAAACATTAGGAAGTTTCATGTTTTTACCTGTGTAATCTGAACAAACTTAGTACAGTCCCCATTGTTTAAACAGAGACAGATGATAGTCTAATGTTATCTATATAGTTAAAAATGTCCTGATAGTTAAAGCATGGAGTGCATACGGTATTGATTTACACATTTTCTTTTGGGCCATTCTTTGTGTCTTTTTTGATCAGTTACACTTTTCCTCTTTCACTGTCCTTTTTTATGTTTTCATGCTTTGCTTTGGTTGTTATATGTGGGTGGACCTTCATGTCTTGTGGCTTTTTAATATCTTGATACAGTAACATAGCTCCATTATTTTCTATCAGTTTTCACTGGTTGTCTGCCTTTGTAGCCACTATGTCTCTTTTCTCTCCTGATTCTTTACCATGCCACAAGTGACAGTTTTGATGCACTATGGACTAAAATGGCAATGATGGACAAAAGATAACTTGTTTCTATATCCAATACAAACAGCAGGTACTGCTAGTCACCCGTAACACTTAAGCACTTGGTTGAAGAAAGACAGACAATGAATTCCAGAAAAGCTAGGGTGATAAGGATAGAGAAAGGAAGTCACTCAGCTCTCACATATAGCATTTCCAACATTTCTACTTTCAGTCTGAAGACAATATGTTAAACTGTCTTTACCTGGATTTGTTGGGGTTTAGATTCTGGTCTTCTCCACAAATTGCTTTTCTTTTTCTTTCTTTTCTTGTAGTTATGGTAATTTTCATATTCACGACCAGGGGCTTCAAAGCTTGCAGAAGATATGGTAAGTCCAAAATACTGTGTGCCACATTTTTCATGATGCAGACTGCCAAAATCCCATACTGTATTAGTTTCACTCTTAATGCCACTTCTGTTGACTTATAAGTTGAATTCAAGGTTTTGGCCTTGCACTTGATTTAAAATTAATTGGTTTCATAAGGAATGTCATGAACAGTATCATTATGTCAACTGTATTCCACCTGAAGGATGGAATTCGTAAGTGTTGAAGTGAAAATAGCGTTTGCAGGAGATGGATGAAGTCCTATGGAGTGTGATCAGAGTACTTACAAACCTTTGTGTTTAAACCTACATCTGTCTGCCTTTCCTGTGATACCAACACAGACTACTTAGCAACAGTGATAATACTTCACTTACTCCTTAGTCTTGTCCACACCAGTTCAGTGTCCTGACCATGATTAGTGCTTTTGCACCTTATATTTATCCACGGAGGGTGGTTCTATTAATAATCACATTGCCAGGTGGTTAGAGTTTGAGTAAAAACTACTGTGAAGTCTTCTGCTGTGCTTTATAAAGGTGAACGGGTTTCAGTGATGGAACAACCCCTACGGTAGAGCCAATTTCTGCATTGTTGTAGCTGAACAGAGCAATCATTCCTGGGGAGGATACTTTTTGTCTGCTTTCTGCAGTCAGTTGAACAGAGGTCATATTTGTTGGAAGCTGCTTAATTGTATAGGCAGCACTGCTCAGACCATGGAGCACAGCTTCATGCTGTTCTCTCAGCTGTCTGCTCCTTCTGCAATGATTGGCTCTGCTCCTTTTCAACTGCTAACATCTCACTACAGGCCTTCCTGTGAATGTGCTGCCTTATGGCTTGAGACCAATGTGTGGGCACTAATCACCATCTGGAGAGAGACTGAGATTCAAGGCCAGCTGAACTTGGCTGTAAGTAGCATTTGAAGTGGGGCATAGGAGGCTGTACATCAGGCCACTGCATTTTTAGCCTGAAAAACTCCATTCCAGCACTGTTCCCTGACAAGAGATGGCTCTACAAGTTCCTGCAGGAGCTGTGGGAGCCACTTGCTTGTACTGGGACAGGAGCAGGTTGTACTCAACAACCGCTCCAAGCAGGGCTGCCCTTCCTGTTTCAGCTGATTCCCAGGTGTGCTGTGGAGCAAAGTGGAGTGGGGTGGGAACAGCCACCACACAGAGGAGCAAGGTACCTTGAGTAAGCAAGAAATCTTGGCCTCAGTAGAAGGCCTGATGGGCTATATTTTTGCCACCAGAAGAGACTGGTGCTCCTGCTGAGTTTTGGATTGTGTTCCCATCCAAAATCGTAGAATCACAGAACAGACTTGGTTGGAAGGGACCTTAAAGATCACCCAGTTCCAACCCCCTTGCCATGGGCAGGGACACCTTCCACTTGAGCAGGCTGCTCAAAGTCTCATCCAACCCAGCCTTGAGCACTGCCAGGGATGGGGTATCCACAACTTCTCTGGCACATGTGCCAATGCCTCATCACTCTCATGGTAAAGAACTTCGTTATATCTAATCTAAATCTCCCTTCTTCCAGTTTAAAGCCATTCCCCCTTGTCCTGTCACAACATGCCCTTGCAAGAAGTCCCTCTGCAGATTTCTTGTAGGCCCCCTTTAGGTACTGGAAGGCTGCTGTTGGGTCTCCCTGAGCCTTCTCTTCTCCAGGCTGAATAAGCCCAACTCTCTCTGCCTGTCTTCATAGGAGAGGTGCTCCAGCCTCTCAGATCAAAATTCACATATCTGTATTCTACATACCTGTAGAATATAAGTTTCAGGGAACTTATTAATTCGTGGCAGAGTATCTTAGTGCTTTTGAGTGGAATAGTTAATTTCCCCATTGGTGTCAGCTGGGGATGAGGGCTAGTATCATATGCTTGTGATCTTTTTTAATCCTACTCTGGATGCTTCCATAACCTAGAAAGGAAAATAAAATTGTATCGAGTATCATACCAGTATTTTCCATTTGTTAAAGACATACTTCTACATCAGGAATAACTTACTACCCCATGGCTTATCTTACAATCTGCCTCTGTCTTCCTTTGCTTAACTGGGTCTAAGAGTATTTGCAGGGGAGAGGCAGGGAAGGAATGCAACTGCTAAGCTCCTTATGGCCCACATCACTGCCTAGCAGCATTCTCCAGCTGTTAAGATGGATGTTCTATGTACGTGGAAGTAGAGGTGGATTGTTTTCTGTGTGAGATGTATGGTTTTATAAGAAAATGCATGCATCTCATTACGTGGAGTTGTATGCATTTCTGAACAGAAGCATTTGAATTATGTTCTAACAACCCATCATATATCCTGTTTGTTCTGATTTCAGTTAAGTTGTGATAATCTAATAGGATGTTTTTCTGAGTACCAGAGTTCTTTTAACCATCCATATTTTTCATACAGCCTAGATATATACCTGAAGAGTCATTTCTTTACAAGAGTTACAAATGTCTATACCCTTGATAAATGTATGTGAGCAGCAGCAAATAAACTGTGAAAGTTTTGGATTGATTCTGATATGGATGTTTTATCAGACTATGGACAATCCTTGCTTGCTTTCTCATTCTCTCTCTTTTTAAAAAATTTCTTCTGCAGGATAGTTCATTATTGCTACCTAGGTTTTATTCTAAGAGATAAGACGCAGTGCTTCTTCAGAAACACAATTAAATCACTTAGATGAAAAGCAAAAGTACCTCAAGTTGCCTTTGATGAAATCCCAAAATAACTAAATTTGGTATACATCGAAACACTCCTACCTATTTCCTAAATTTGATTTCTTAATTTTTGTAGGTTAGGTACTATGTTTAATCTGTTATACATAGTACTGCTGGCAAGACCTGTGATTATGTTTTCTGTAGGTAGATCTGTATTCTAGCATTTTGAATTTTGTGAAACATTCATAACTCAAGCTGAAATTAGCATAAGTTCAGTCTGCCCTAATGTCCCTGAATATGTGCAGTCCCAGGAATACACTGATCAGAACTCTCCTGCAGTTGTTCTTTGCACATACCAGGAATCATACTAAGTGTGAAAGAAAGACTAAAAAGTACAGAAGGAAGTAATCCTCAAAAGCATATTTCCCTGAAAACTTGAGGCATTTGGAAAATGCTGAAGAATTCTTAATTTTAATAACCTCTACTACCAGCAAATAGCTTTGATAACTACTTTGAAGGTCTGTGTTCCAAACACCCTTACTACCTGGTTCCCCTGAGACATAATGACTTGCTCTCTCTGTGGCTTCATTAATTCAAGCATTAGAAACTTGTACTGAACTGTATCTAGACCTCTCACTATTACATATTGTTCTGCCTACAGAAATTTATATTAAAAGCCCAGGTACTTTAAAGTGTGATTTCATATGTTAAAACAATGCTAATGTTGGAACAGTTAGGCTGGCAAAGTTAAGAAATACTGCAGACAGTTTTCTCTGCAATCTTAAATTGATACCCATGTGCATAAACACTACGATACACTAATTTATTGCATGCTTTTTTTCCTCCAAAAGGTTCCTGACACATTAAGTACATGGAATGGAAGTTGTATAGTTCATAGTTGCAGAAATGAGAGGGTGTATGGGGAAAGGATGAGGGGTGTGTTAGAAGAACGATGTCACACATAAAGCAAATAAATGCCATTTGTAGCCCTTGTAGACTGTTCCTGCATCTGCCTCAAAATAACCCGGAGAAGTTTCTTAAATTTTGATAAGTAGTCGCTTGATGTAGGTCTTACTTGCTACAAATCTTATGCTGTAAAAGTGCTGAGCTCTCGCAACCACAGCTAGTCAAGTTTTGCTTTGAAATACAAAGGCTGTGTAATCTGATGAATCAAATTTTGTGTTTCAATTTGGGCCAGGAATTCTTGTGTATTTCATTTTGACACTGTGCATTGGTTCCCTTGTCTGAAAAATAGGGGACAGTAACAGAATTGACTGGAATAGCTGAGATTCAGGGAGGGGAGACTATTGTAGAAACAACCATGAGAAAATTAGCAACTCTTTAGTTTGCACAGGAAAGTCTGTTGTATAGTTAATAAGGCCAAAGGCCAAAATTTGAGTGAGCATAAGCAAAAGGTTATAATAACTCACTCTGAGCTGTGTGTATCCTGGGTCCTGAAGGATACAGGAGTCCAACTGAAAAAATGTATGTGTATAATTAATAACTATATCATAACCTCTCTGTACAGTGGAACTGAATTAAGTCTTTTGTTATTGCCTATTCTGAACTCTTGTCTCTTCAAGTTGATGGCCTTTTTCACCTTAGACATTTTATTTCCTGTAATAAAAACTTTATGCTTAAAAAGAATGAGAATATAAGAGTAGGTATCCATCTGGATATAAATTCCCCCAAATTTTTGTGGATAGCTCTTACATGTAAAGAATATGCAGTACAGACATGTAGATGGTCTTTATTCCAAAGGAAGTCCCCATTTGATAGCTTTGTTACTGTTAATAACCAGGTTGCATCCGTGCTGAATGAGCAGCTGCAAAGAATCAGGATATTGGAGATGACGCTTCCCCCTGGGTTGCTACAATAAACTCTTGTTTTGGTGCTTTGATTTAAAGCACTGAAAATCTCCAAAGGAATGTGTCAGGACACTGGAGTATTCTTTTCCATTTGCAGTGCAATGGAGAAAATATTCTTAGGCTCTCCAGAGAGATAAATATGAGATTGCAATACATTTTAAGTGTATTTAAAATGAAAGCGTGTTGAAAGTGCTCTATTGAATATTAAGCAGATCCTATTATAACATACGTCAGATCAGAGTACAGGATTTTTCCCTAATACTTTGCAAGCTACTCCTTATCTTAACTACAGAAGACACTCTATACTAAGGCTCATTTTGGCTATAGATTCAAGGATCCTGGGACTAATACAGCCTGTAGGATGACTGAGCTGCAGTAGTACTTGCTGAATGATTCATTGAGCAGTGTTCACGTCAGCTTCAAAGAAAAATACTTTTTCTGCTTACTGAACAGAAGGAGCTGCCGTGAATATGGGTATTGACAAGAGGCTAAAGGAATCAAATGGATAATAAGTAAAGGGAAGAGAAAACACATCCATCATGTTATGCAGCTGGTAATAAGTAATATTGCTGTAATACTTTTCCAAATTAGACTGGTTTACATTTATATAAACCTCATACCCCAACTGAGCTCAAAATATCATTTTAATTCACAAACAGTACAAGAACTCTGTGTGTAAGCAGGGAAACATACACAGTGAAGTCAGGAACACAGGAATCCTAAATGCCAGAAAAGGACTCTGCAAATTTATATATCACGTGACAACCAAATGAACCACTTTCCAAATAATGAAATACATACTGTTTTAGCAAACCATTACAACAACAACATGCTACACAGGGTTTGAACCTAATGCTTCAGTGCTAGATTTACAGCCTTTCTGTGATGATGCAGGTATCATCAGACTGCAGCTAGTATTGCTTTCCCTGGCAGTAGCAGCAGTAAACCATTACTCTGTGTGGAGAGTCAGAATGGAGAGCCATACAGCACCGCAGCAGGGAAACCTGTGCTGCAGGTAGTATACAGAAGCATCTGGATTTGGGAACTGGGGAAAAAAAAGCAACTCAGATTTGAACCTGACATGTTAGCATCAGTGGGTGGGGACAGGTGCAGTATAAAGGGAATGTAGAAGAATATAGATTCCTTAATAAGAGCTTCAGCAAATCTAAAGCCAACCATTCCGTGTGTTTGAATTGGGCCAAATTTGGGCAAATTTTAGTGGTACCAGAAAATAAATATCTTGTCAGGATTGCTAAAGGTTAAGGTCCTCCTTTGCCAACATTTCTAGAAAGACCAAGTCGCTGACATAGTAGGCTTGCATGTCTTTGGGGTAGATTCATTAGACCGAGTGCTCCTGGCTGCCATGCAGAAGAGAGCTGGCATCATAACATCAATTACAGATAATCTTAATATTAATTTTCCTCTTATCTTTGTGTTGGCTTCTGATTCTTCTCCATAGTAGCTCCTTTTCTTCTCCTGAGTGGAGGTAGGAAAACTGCAACTTGTGTGACCCCCAGCACTACCACCAGCATTGAGCTGTAAAAGTGACAGACCTTTATCCAGGAATTAAGGCAGCTCAGTGTGCCGAGGCTCTGTAACTCTCTCTTTTCTAGATTAGACTTTTGCAGCATAGTAGGCTGTTATTCACTAACCTTCTCTCAGACACACTAATTTTCACCCTTTATATCGAGCCCTAGTGACCCACCCCGTGGAAGCTCATCCCCTTTATACAGTCTTCCAGCTATTATGCCTGAGGCCAGCAAAGTCAAGTGATGTATGTCTCAGGCAGGCATCTAATCAGAGTGATTTGTAGCTGCTCTGAGAGGAACCAAAGTCCAACTGGTGCCCCAGTGATAAAAGCCCACTGATTAATCCCAAGGCTACACTTTGCTGTGATTTGCCATTTGTGCAGAATAAATAAAACATGACTATTTCATGGTCAACTGCTGGAAAACGGTTGCTTGTTAAATTCTCACTCACAAAAATGAAAGAGAACTTGTCTGGGATTCTATCGTAGCCTTTTTTCCTCACCTACAGTTGTTAATGAGTAGGTTTGGTGTTCCAGAGTGTTTCCTAATGACTACAGGATTTAATACAGTAGATGCTGGTGGATTGATTTAATTTTTTTTTTTTTAATTGGTTTAGACGACTATATAGTCATCCATAAATCGCTTTAAATGCATGATAAGCATATCAAAGGACTGGCTGGCAAAAAGAAAGCAATCTTTCTGGAGGCCTGAAATTGAAGAAACTCAGAATGTGACCTGCTGCACAAGCTACTGCTCTGTGTCTGTGGATGTTTGACTGTTATGGGGCCTTTCTTTTTTTCTTGAGAGCTCTTTTGCCAAAGGAGAAGCAAAATATTTATTCATATAAATCTATTTTTTCTTGCTATTTTATTTATAACCTCATTGTATTATAAATAGGGCTTAAAAATTGTCTCTTAGGAATAGATGTTTTTTCTTACATAGGCCCCCTTGCATTGCACAGCATGGTTGTAGTCCTTTGGCCTCAGAACTGGAAGTGATTTTCTCTACCATAACCACTAATGAAATTGAAGAGGGTAATTTGCATAGGTAATTGGAGAAAGAGACTAGTTTGCATGACTTTTCCTAATTATTATGCCTGAACTTCACATGAAATTTTTTTATGTGGGTATAAAGGAACAGAACAGTATTTATTACATCCTGAGTGAGAAATAAATTGTTGAGGGAAAGCAGTCCATTGCTTTTGGTTGGGTTTTTATGCAAACAGGTTTTCTTTTTTGCAGTATCTAGTTTGCTATTAAGCTGTATTAATAGCAGCCAAATAGCAAACCAATCCATGGTTTGATGAGAGTTTACATCTTGAATCTGGGATGCTTGTGAGAGATTACAGAGCGCTATCAGGATACCTTTGCAGCTGAATATGAGATCTTTCATTGCAAAGGAAACTGGCTTTTCATGAACAGTAGAAGAGCTACAAAAAGGACTTCTGTCGTGGGCAACTACATGACTGGATGACATGAAAGATAATGTTATTTTTGGAGGAAAGAGTGATGGGGTGTCATTTTATGGCCTGAAGCTAGAATGAGGCTCTATAGTAGAAGACAGGTAGTATTTCCCCTGCAAGCTAGAGGTGCTGATGGACATCACTGACCAATGGAACTCTTTGATTGATGATTGCAAGCCATGGCTGGGTATGCCACAAAGAAAGACATGAGAAATAGAAAAGGGTGTTTTTGTGCTAAGTGATTTCGTAGAAAGGAGAAAATACATCAAAAGACCATTGTTCTAAGAACTGTAAGAAAATGGGCTTTACTTCTAGTGTACTCTGGATTCGCTGTTTCTGTTTTCCTAAGTAGTACTGTGTTTGAGAAATAAACGTCTGTAGCAGTTATATTTGACACTATAGCTTAGTACTGTAGCATGAAAGAATTGCATGTTTAAGTGCCTAGACCAGGTGGGTGTTCTACCCCCTTGGATTATTGGTGTCTATTCAGTCTACTTTTGTTCTGTAATTTTGTTAAGGGCACCTAGGTTTGGATCAGTCCTTTGTTCCTGACAACAGCATGTGACTGAAAGAGACAGCCTGATCTGGAAGGAGTCATTCTTAAATTCTGAAGAGACACTTACTAGTGCAACCATCTCCAGAAGACATGAGCACCTCAGTCTCTAAATCAGCCCAAGGGAGTTCCAGCTGCTCAGGTTGAAACTAAAGACTAAAGGACCCAAATCAATTTTCATGTCTGAAAAGATTTGCTTTCTGTGTGCTAGGGCAGACTATAGGTTTGATTCAGAACTATGGGGATCCTTTTTTCTCCCCTATTTTTCTCTCTGTTCAGTAGCTGAAACAGTAGGTAACACATCATTCAAAGCTAGCAGCATCGATTCTAATGGTGGCATGTCATTTTAGAGGAAAGGAATGCTTTGTTGACAGTATAGTTTTTTGCTTCATGATTTGAGCATGTTATGTGCAAGAAGATGTATGTAGTGATGTCAGCTATGAAGGTACTACAAGAGCTTTACAGAGGTTTGTGACAGCCGCCAGAATTTGTCTGTTGTCAGACTCGTATCCACCTTTTATCTTTCTTGGGAGGTTCAGCACAGTCTTTTAGAGATCTTTACATACTTTTGTACCACAGCGTTAATACTTCTCAACTAGAAATTTTGGAAAACTAAAAACCCTGAGCCTTTTCCTCTTCAGTCATGTATAAATCCAGCAGTTCTTTGTCCCATACAAATGAAGAATATTATGGAAAAGAAAAAAAAAAGAGAAGTTTTTTATGGGTTTCAATTTTGGTTGTTAAAAAAAAATCTGATTTTTCAACTGATTCCTAAAGACTATTTGGGCACCTATACACCAAATTACTGTTACTAAAATAGCTTTTATTGAAGATAAAGCTTTGCTATGTCCTGCAACACAATATTAGTATTACAAAGACTCACTGGAAAAAAGCCTGCCAGAATGAGTTTGGTAAACATTGGTATCTTCTTTCTACTTATCCAGTTGACTATCAACTGGAAAAGTAGAAAGAAATACTGTATTTCTTGTCATGGAAACTTTTCCTCTTCTCATGAGCACAACTGTTGCAGTCTTTCCAGGATTTCCTCCTAGTGGGATTAATGCCACTGAACTGTCCAAGAATGACAGGGCACTGCAGCCCCAGTCTGCCATCACAGAAGTAGCCAACATCATTCATTAAGAAAGAAAAAAGCACTTTATCTTTTCCTAAGGTCCTTGCTATTGATACACACAAATGAAACTCTCTGTGTGGAGAGGACAGAGAAAATGTCTAGCTTTTATCATTTAAACCCCATGCTTTTTTTTATTTCCCTGCATAGATGTGTGTTGACTCCCAGGTTAGAATATGTTAGGTTTCCTTAAGGCTTACTGTCTCTGTGGCTAACAGCAGCTAACAATCCACTAGAAAGGCTAAACAATGTGGCTGAGCAACGAAGCTTTACAGAATGGTACTGTTAATCCACAGTAGTTCTGAATTACTAATTTAATCTGAAAAAAAAAATAGGTTTCTCTGTCAGTTTGATAACTAATTGTGAACTATTTCTGCCCAGCATCCCTAAAAACATTATTCCTACCTACTACTGGCAAGAATTGGAATGTTTAGTTAGTCTTCCTCTTTCCCCTCATCCCACATGCCTCTGCAATGATACTGAATTTGGCAATAATGTTGTTAATGGGAAGAACTTTTGAATCTGTAGAAACATTTTCCTTTTTTGTTTGTCCATTAAAATATCTTTCTGGATAGCTATTAGCCAGGAAAGTGAACATAATTGAGCACTAACTGCATATTCTCTTAAACCTTTTGTAAGGACAATATCAGACTCAGAAATAATTCTGAATTTTTGCTAAATGTAATATCAGAGATTCTCCTAAGTGAAACTACTAATCTGCCTGTGTTTTTGTTTGTTTTCTGAGTTGCCCATCTCCATCTATGACTGCTTTGCATGTTTGAAATGTTTGCTTTGTCTGGTTCATACTAGCAGTGCAAGATGCTTTAGGAAGACTCGTATTTTTGAGTTTGTTACCAACTGGTTAAGGAACCATCTGTTGCAACATGGAGGGTTTCTCCCTGGATGACAAATTGTGTGAAAAGGCATTATGAGATTGCTGGGAAGGAGCATCCTGCTCACTGAGCCAGAACTGAAGCATCACTGGTGGCATCCTTGCAGAATGCACCTGTAGCTGCCATGGGAGCTTTACTCACACATTTATTGCACGCAGTGCTCTTGCTGAAGCTTTGCAGTAATGCTACTTCTGGGGGGTCAGATCGTCAGCTCTGCAGTCTTTTTTTTCTTCCTAGGGTCTCTGCCATCCTATAGGTAAATGCTGGGGTGAATGCTGCTTGAGATCAGACACAGTATAAATGTACATGTAGAAAAACACTTGCAGGAAAAAGATGTGCACTGGGGGGTTTTGACATGGTGATGTGTCTAATTATATGTTCACTTCTTAACTGCTACTCCCTTTTATAGGATCACAAACTCTGTGCTTAATGAACCATGGCTTCAGATAAGCCATTGATACTGCTAGGGTAAGAAAGTCTTTGGCTTTCAGGATTTGTGTTGTGATGCATCCATAATGTGAATACACTTGTAGGCAGTATACATCGAAGATACAAACAAATTTAATAACTTTGTTCTAAAAGTGCAAAATCTGGATTTTTCAATTTTGTAGGAAGTTTCATGTCTTTAAAGTCTGTCTTGTCTCAAAGCAAAAATAAGAATGAAGAATTTTGGAGGGGAAAAAAAGGTTTGTGAAATGCCTTCCCAAACCAGTGCTTATGAAAAACTAGTTTAATTTTAACAAAAATGATAGTGAAATTTAAAATTTTAATTTATTTTGAGGAACTGTTTTGAAAACAGGACTGTTTGTAGTGAATCCACTTTTTTTTTCCCCAAAAAAACCCCCTGAGTACTATTGTAAAAATATGACATTTTGGCAAACAGGCATTTTCTAGTGGGATAAAAAACCCAACCAAACAAACAAACCCTTAGCTGGATATTTTTGAAAAGCCTTAGTTTTATCCAAGAGGCTTTCTGTCTTGTAACTTGTTCTTAGGCTTCACTAAGGGCTGGTTGCAAAATGTCAGCATGGTACACAAGGAGGTCTGGAATCCCCAGAGCAGCCAGTGGTGAGAACATACATAAATCACACAGCTCCTAGGCTAGAGGGGAGGAGAAATGGCAGCACTGGAATTACAAATGAGAAGTCTTAGCTAGGTCAAGTAAATGACATTCTAGTTTCTTCCTGTCAATATAACGGAGTCAGAGACAAAAAGAAAGGTTACTTACAGGAATCGGCTAGCAAGGTAGAATTTTCTGAAGATTTGCATTAATTCATTACTATGTTTAAGACTTCCAAATTAGGCTTTTTTTTGTGACACCTTTTATCTCTTTAAGCTCCTTCAATCTGTGTGATAATGTATTTTTTAACACAAGTAGTTAGCCTTTAACCCTTGAGAGAAATCAGATGGATCCAGTGAGCTGATTTAGAACTTACGCTTTTGGGTGCCTCATTTGCTACACAGAATTGTACGCAGAGGCTTTTTTTAATCCTCCCAAACTCTGTCTGCGTGTGTTCTAACGTCTCCTCTTATCTGCTTGAATGATCCTCTCTAGTGCTGCTTTATGCAAACCACAGCACAGCCAAATTCTTCTCAGAGGCTGAATGAGTGACAGTACGTATTTTCAAGGTACACTAAATGATAAATGTGCAATTTAAGCAAAGCATTCACACATTTGAATGAAAGACTGCAACTGTTGAAACTGCAGCTGCTGACAGGAAATTGATGTACCAGTTGCTATTTACCTAGCAGAAATTAGTTCTGTGTGATCAGTTTTATTAAACTGGATGGAAAAAGCAAGCATTCCCTCAAGAGGGTTAAAAAAATGTTCCCTTTAAAGTTAAGAGTTAAACATGCTTCTTCCCCATGTCATTGCTATTTTCTCATCATGTCCCTTGTTGGGTGTTTTTTTCTGAAAAACACCACTAAAAATAGACAAATAAGCTTTCCTAGCTGGCATTTAACCCCATCCAGAGCCTTCCCTTGGGCTTTGGGGCCAGCTGGTCAGTGACAAGAGGAGTTTCTTCAATCAGAACATTCTCCTGTGGGTCACAGGCAAATGCACCAGGACTCCACCTTTCATTTGCTGAACACACAGGCCAGATACCCTGCAGCAGAGCATAAAGTTCTATCTGAATAGAAAGGTTATTTTCTATTCCAAATCTGGTAACTTTTCCCTAAATCAGACAAGTCCCTAGGTAATCTCACTGTCATCAAGAGGTTCAGGTGGTTTCACACTCAAATGCTTCAGGGCTGCTCGATCTGTCAGAGTTTTCCCTACTGTGGGGATGTAAATTAATATTATTAATACAGCACCGCAGTGTGCAACATGTGCACCACTCTTGTTATCTTTGTCGTATTAATCTGTGTCTCAAAGCATTTGAAGCCTTTTTCTAGAAGGGAGAGATATGCATGTGGCAGATTTCTGGAACTAGAAGGGATAAAAGCAGCTCTTAAATCTGAGGCTAGGATAAGGTTTTTAGGAGAAGAGTATTCTAGTAGCACAGACCTGGCATATAGTCCAAAGTAATGGAAGCTACTCCCCTTCCTACTAAGTAATCAAGGACAGGGGGCTGGAGCCACTGTTGTTCTCAAAGGGAACCCAGCGGTCATAGCTTTTCCTAATTGCGCCCAGGCTCTCATACACATGTGAGAGTAGATACATGATACTTAAATGAGAGAAAGTGCCTCAGGTTACTATGAAAAAACAGAGTGGATCTATGTTATTGAAGGCTAAAGTGGCTGTTACCTGGGTGATGTTCCAGAGTCCAGTGTTCTTGCAGAGTAGGGGCTCTTCAGTAGCTCACTAAGCTACCTATATCTTACATGGCTACTTTCCTAGTAAAATGTAAAGCAGATGGATTGTGGGTTTTATCTGGCTATAGTAAATCTATCTGGAACTAACCCTAGAACTAATCACTTGTATTTTTCAAGTCTACGTGCCTAAAATTAAACGCCTGCATCCACATCAGTCACTTCAGGCACTGGAAGGAAAAAATGGGTCTTGCTTTTCAGAGCAGTTAATTCAGTGATGGGACTTGCAAGTACCAAGGTAACAATTAATGGCAGATGAAAGTATTTAGCACTTAAAAAACTCAGGATTCTAGGCAAACTTTAAACAGCCATGTTTGGATGTTTGGGCCACTGTTTCTTTATAATAAAGATTTTCTTCCTCTTCCCCTTTTTATTTTTTTTCTTCCATTTACTTTAGGGATTTTTTCCTTCCTTTTAGTCTCTGTTTCAGTTGTCATGAGTCTAGCTTATTGTTAGTAAATAGCAGGAGAAGAAAGTAATGGAAATATGGCTGGGAGGGTTGTTGAGAGATTGTGTAGTCCATCAGCTCTTCCTAATGAGGAGCACCAATATTAAAGCCAAGACATGCAACAGACCACAAAGTAAAAGGCTGTTCCTGCCTTGTTAGCTTGGGCTGTGTACCAATGAGTGTACTATCAGGAAGGCAGTGCTACCAGGAGATAACAAAGGGATGCAGTCTGAGAAAAAAACCCAAACAAACAACAATAAAAAACCCCACCAAAAAGCAAAATGTTGAAGGTTGAAGCAGCAGGGTATCTTTTCTATTCCAAGGAGATCTCAGCATAAACACTAACTTGCACTTGGCCTTGTTGAACTTCATGAGGTTGGCACTGGCCCACCTTTTCTCAGGTATGTCAGGGTCCCTCTGGATGGCATCCCTTCCCTCCAGCGTGTCAACCACACCACACAGGTTGGTGTTGTCAGCAAATTTGTCAAGGGTGCACTCGATCCCCCTGTCCATGTCTCCAACAAAGATGTTGAACAGCATTAGTCCCAGTACTGACCCCTGAGGAACACCACTTATCACTGGTCTCTACTTGGACATCAAGCTGTTGACTGCAACTCTGGGAGTACAACCATCCAGCCAATTCCTTATCCGTTGAGTGGTCCATCTGTCAAACCCCTGTATCTCCAATTTAGAGACAAGAATGTCATGCGGGTCAGTGTCGAATGCCTTGCCTGCATCTACCTGAGAAAGCCAGGTAGATGACATCTGTCGCTCTGCCCCTATCCACCAATGCCATGGCCCCATCACAGAAGGCCACCAAATTTGTCAGGCACAATTTGCCCTCAGTGAAGCCATGTTGGGTTATACTGGAACTTTCCCCAGAAAAGGTTGGAGATAGTCAGATTTTTTTCTTTATTTATTTTAATCTCTGCTTCATAACAGGATCAGCTTTATCTAAGTATTCTTGAAATACCTATGGAAATAGCATAGTAGTGTAGCCATTTAAGAACAATTTAGACAATCTATTCCTTACTTTACTATCCTTAGTATTCATCAGGTTTTCTCAGATATGCCAGTCTGTCCACAGCCTCTCTCCTATTAGTGCCATTGCCTTCTCAAAGAAGCATTTTATTTCTCTAATGGTAGTCAGAACACAGCACTCTCTCACTCTGTTTGCAGTGTTTCAGCATCTCACTCAAGTCATTCTTGTCTTTGACATGTGTGGGCATGATTTTAATGGTCCGAGTTGTCTCTGGCATTGTGACAAATGAACCTACAAACCTCATTTTTCCAACCATTTTGGTTTCTAAAGGAGTATCGCAGGTTTCCAGGAACATACAGAATCTTGGAACAAATACGATTTTTACTAAGTCAAAGCAATAAACAGACAAAGAATATTTTAATATACTTGCTGTAAAGTATCACTAGTTAGATACGTGCACAGCTCATTCACAACTCATGGTTATGAGACATTTCAGCATTGCTCAAAACCTTATTAAAACTTACAAATTTGAGCCACCACTATCACAGTTAAGGTAGGAATTGACAGTGCAGGTTACTTGCTGTTGTTATCTGTTTGCCAACAAAAGTGGAAAAGCCGTAAGTGTTGTCATGATTAGTAACATGCTGGTCAGGTAGCTGAATTCCTTATGTTCAACTGCACTGCTAAGCAATGGGCCAAAGTTGGTGGTGTGAACGAGCAAGTGTAAACTGGTTTCTGAACAGATCTGTAAAAAATAGTGCCCTACCTGTTTCCTAAATGGCATGTTTTATTTACTGCGCAGACCAATTACTCCAAAAGCACTTCATTCCAGCCCTTCAAATAATGGTAAACAAGCTGTTTTTAAGCAGCAAAATGTGGTCAAAGCAAATGTGGCAAACCCTATTTTGGAAAACAGCTGTGGACTCCACCATGCTGATATTACTGTTGGGAAAGTGCTGCTCTCTTAGTTCTGCTGCTGAAGATAGAAACAGGTATTTTTCAAAAATGCTGTGGAGATTGCCAGAAAAATGTGCAGATGTGTGTGTGTTAGGAGAAATTTAGTAAATGTGGTTGTCAGCTACCTGCAAGTGAAACTGAAGATGAGGCCAATTAGACTACGGCTGATAAAAGGCACTGCAGGCTTGCTTTCATTCAATTCTAGGATACAAAGAACATGAAACTAAGAACAACTTCTAGTGCATAGCAGCAGAACAAAGGCATCTAGAGAGTATATTAAGCAGATACCCTCCCTAATGGTTTCCTCTGCCTTTTAAAGGAGCCCAGAGACTCAGCCTAAAGAAACTCTGCTTTGGGGCAGCATGTTGAATTTCTCCTGGGTACTCTTGTGGACAACCAACTTAAGCAGATCCATTGGTAAGATGGGGCTCTATGAAAACAGAAAAAAATGCAGCAGCTACAACCTGACAGATTCACTCCAGGCAGATATGCCTTAGGTGAAAATCTATAGACATTGGGAAACAGAGTTGTGCCATCAGCATGCTTTAGTCCCTTGTATTTGTGAGGAGTTGTCAACTCGTATCTTGGATGGGCTGTGGGAGAGAACACTGAATACAGTCTGGTACCCCAGGACACTGAGCTGTCTACAGTTGACAAACAGAGCTGAGACTTAGCAGAGGAGTAAGACACCAGGGAGAGGAAGTGGATGATATAGGTATGTATGTTTATCATACAAGGTTTGAAAGCAAACCAGATGAATGTTGCACTTGTAATTCAAAGCGTGCAAGGGAAGGTCCCAGGACAGACAGATGTGCACAAGCTCCCAAGGGCCATGCAACAGTGCTGGGTGGGGAACACTCATCCACCCACATGATTCTCTGAAAAGTGAAGAGGCAATTGTCTGCTAGAGGGTAACATGGTGGGTAAACTATGACACGTGCTTACTAACACCATCACCATGAATTACAAGCATGGAGACTCTTTAGGAGAAGAAGTGTCTGGAGGAACCAGATGCAGAGCTGTTACTTTTGAGATGTTACTTCTGTTCCTTGTTTTGCTGCAAGTACTTTGTGAAGCTCAATTATTTTTGTATTACTTTCCCTATCCATAATCCAAAGATTAATGGTATTCTGTGTTTTAGAGAAATTTGCAGATACTAATGGATTAAATTGCTTAGCTGTCTGTAGGTTGGATGTGATCTAGAAACAAAATATTTTGTTCTACAAAGCCTGAGAAAGTTTCTTTCACAGGAACAAGCTGCTTATCCCAATGTAATATGTAAAAAAAGTATAAAAAAGGATGTTGTTTGCTAAATATTGCTTCTCTAAAACTTGTCAGCCAGGTGAGACTGTGGAGGAAGAGGATTTGACCAGCCTTTTAAGAAGTCTTTGAGTAAGTGATTAGATTAT
>NW_009936711.1:0-3318 GCF_000696875.1 Nestor notabilis
TTGTCTTGGTTAAACTTCATGAGGTTGGCAGGACCATTATCTGTTTTGATTGATGATGGCACTCCCATAACAGCAAAACCATTACAAAGATGTTTCATTACGTGTCGAGCGGTATCTCCTGCTCGGGCCGTTGCCCAGATCACCACTGAAACGGTCTCTACTGTTACGTGGACATATTTCAGTCCACCAAACTCCGGGATGTGCGTAACATCCATCTGCCATCGTTGCAGTGGTTTGAAGCCTCGAGGGTTGACTCCTAAACCAAGTCCAAAGCCTATCTTCTGGCAATTCCTCGCCCGAGGTCCTGTCCAAGCAGGAGCACCAAGTGGGTCCGCTCGATTATTTCCTTCTACCTGTATTCTGGTGACTCCGGATGCGAGTGATTAAATAAGGTTGTTGTCGATTATTCAATGATTGTAAAAGGGTTAGTAACAATCTCTACGGTCTCTTTTTTGTTACTTCTCTTAAGACAGAACCTTCTCATCGCTTTACAATACCAACTACGTACAAAGAATCGGATACTCTATTAATTGATGCATTGGGGCAGTTCTGAACAGCCCATATCACAGCAGATAATTCGAGTGTTTGCAAAGAGTCATCATCATGTCCTTGTAAAACACGGTTTGGCCAAACTCCTGGTTCTTGCCAAGTGGTAGCGGCTCGGTTGGACCTTTTTCCCACATCTGTAAATATTGTTCTACCTTCCACCGGGGTCTCAGAGCTGTGATTGGTTTCTTCTCATTTTTGACCTTGCAAGAGTGTGATCATTTTGTGTGATGGATATTTGTTAGTGATCAAGCCATAAAATCCTGCAATAGCTGTTTGTATTTCCTGAGAGACACGTATCATCCATTCCAAATATTCCTGGACTATTGGTACAAATACAACACTTGGTTCTTGGCCAGATATTTCGATCATTCTATTTCGGCCTTTTATAATGAGCTCACTAAAAGCCTCTGGTTTTGTTAAAATTGGTTTTTAGGTTGAATGGACAAGAAGATCCATTCTAAAAGGATCAATGGATTACAAGGCTGTTCCATCCATTGCATCATTAATGCAAATGGATATAATCGGTCATTTGCTGGGTTGATTCTCATTAGCATTATTGGGTGCTCATACATCAATCGATGGGCATGACCATGAACAAGCTCTTGTGAAATTCTTTCTAAACTCGATTTTTGTTCTTCATCAAGCTGCTGAAATTCATTTGCTTGGGTTGAGGTTCTTAATAATTTTCTGAGTGGTCTCAAGCCATCGTTTGTAATTCCACGTATGTTCCTAACCCATTGAATGTCTCCTACTAACTTTTGTGCATCAGTCAATGCTTTGACATCTGCTTTTAGGCTTATTTTTTGTGGTTTAACTGTACTATCTGTAATTATCCATCCCAGGTATCGCCACGGTCATCGATCTTGAATTTTTTCTGGGGCTAATTGTAGACCTTTCAACTCTAATATGTTTGTGACTCTTTGCAACACCTTTTCTTTGTCTAATTTTTCTCCAGCAATTAATACATCATCCATATGATGATATATTAACAGGGTTTTGAACATTTTCCTCACGCCCAGGCAACAAACGTTTGACATATTGTCGGAGAGTTTTTCATGCCTTGTGGTGACACAACCCAACGATATCGTTTGGCAGGTTCAGCTTTGTTGATAGAAGGGACCTCTGGGTGCAGAGGGATCATAAAGAGACAATCTTTGAAGCCAATTACTGAAAGTTCCCAGTTTTCAGGTAGCGTTATTGGTGAGGGTAACCCTGTTGAAGGGCTCCCATGTCATGCGTGACAGCATTTATTGCCCTTAAATCATGTAACAAGCACCATTTCCCATTTTTCTTTGGAATGGTAAAAATAGGTGTGTTCCATGGACTAGTTGAGTTGACAATATGTCCATCATCTGACTGCTCTTGGATCTTTTGCAGCCGTTCTGCCTTTAATGGCCATTGATCTACCCCTTCATCACAGGCTGCTTTTGATCAATGGCCGCACCTAAAAAGGGTGAGTGATCGATTTGGCGTTTAATTGAGATAATACGTCCCTTCCTATCAAGGCAATTGGTATGTTCAAGACATAGGGTCTTGTAGCTCCTACTGCACCATCCTGAAAACGAAAGGATGTCACGTCTTGACTAATACAAGTGTGTTGGATGCCTCCAACGCCAAATACTCCTGAATTCGAGTTTATCAGAGGCCATCCTTTTGGCCATTCGGTAACTGGTGTGATGGTAACGTCTGCCCCAGTGTCTGTCATCATTTTGAGCATTATTGTTTCCCCCTGCGGGTGTTTGAGTTCCACTGACTCCTCCAGTTTACCCCTTTGGATATCAAGGGCAAGCAGAACCTGAGGTTGTCCAGTGGACCCAAACCCCCCCTCTCCGCGGTCGTGGAGACCGGCTTGTGGAACTTGTGAATGAAATGGCACTAATTGAGCAATTTTGCTTCCAGCAGGAAGAGATATCGGAGGTGTTAAGGTATATATCATGATCTTAATAATTCCTGTCTAGTCTGCATCTATGACTCCTGGTAAAACAAAACTTCCTCGCCTGGTCGTTGAAGATCTTCCTAATAACAAGGCGCTTACATTCATTTTTGGTGTGATTTAATTTTTCACAGTCTTCACACCACTTTGTTACCGGTTTCTGATCATTGGGTTTGAAAATGACCTGACTTCCCACACTTATAACATCTTTTATCCTGGTTTTGAGCTCCTGCTCTTGGCCCTTGGAACGTCGGTCGAACTGATGAGCCGCTTTGTCTGTCTCTAACATTCGTTCTGCTGCTTCAAGCATTTGGGCAGCACTTGCCCCTCGTGGTAGCACCCCCACTGCTCTTTTGGGTTTTCATTCGCGTTTTCACATGCCAGGGTATCAAATCATTGTCCCTTTAATTCCGGTCCCAAATCAGGGCGATTCGTAACCGCTTCATGCAGGCAATCAACAAATTGCCACTTATGGTAGAAATGTGATTGTGCTGAAGGTGGTAAAAGAGCTCGAATTCTCACACGAGAATCACAGGGTGTTTGCAAATTAGCAGTGAAAATACGTCGTAAAACGGAGGCTGTAAATCACGATCACAACCTATTTTGTGCAACTGCAGCTTTTGCCTCCTTCAAGAGCTTCCAATCTCAAGCGACCCATTGACCACCCCTCTCCCTGGCCAAGTGATAACAGGGAATGCTGAGGATAGGAGTTGCCCATCTCGGATAATGCATCTCGGATAATTCCCCTCCAAGGAATGGCTGGATCATCGGCCCCGCTGCCCGCACCACCCTTCCTCCCCCCGTTCCCGACGGGGCGGGGGGGGACCGCGGGGCGT
>NW_009936711.1:3528-5459 GCF_000696875.1 Nestor notabilis
CCCCCCCCCCGTTCCCGACGGAGCGGGTGGCATCGTCGGCTGTGATACCGAAGTGGTGCTGGAGGAGAAGTTAATGGTTGACGAGGTCCTGGAGGTAAAAACGGGTTAAAATCAGACACCGGCGGTGGCTTCTTTACTCGATTAGTTTCGGGTTCCTCTAGTTTTTAAATAGTTCTTGGAGTTTGTTGTTGCATTGACCCACAAGGGGTTTTTTTGGGGGGGAGGGTATTCCAGGTTCTGGTGGCGTTTCTGGCATAATTCCCGATGTTAATGTCGGCAACGGAGGATATAGGGTGAGGAGTCCTGAACTGTGTGGGTCATCTGTTTCCTCAGCATTATTTAACTCCTTCTCATCCCCTTGTCTGAATCGGATATCAACCTCAGCCCCTCCTTGTCCTCCTCCTTTCCCCCCCCTTTCAACTCCTTTTGGTGACAAAAGAGGGACGAGGGTAGTTCGCTACAAGCAGAACTAGTCGCAGGGGATGAGGCAGTGAAGGCTGAGGCTGCGGCCGTTCCCTCACTTCTCATTTCTGCTGAAGTTTCTTTAATAAGTCACCACAGTGCTGGTAGCTTATAAGCTTCTTCCCACCCTGTGCTCATCTCTTTCCGGTCGGCTTTCCCGCTCACCCTCCTATTCAGTTGTCTTCAACGCTCAAGCAAGAGGGTCCCTGTTCGGGCACCGTTTGTGGGAGATACGGACAACACAACAACCCAATATGATTAAATGCTGACACTTTATTAGCCCAAATAACTCTTTATTTAACCTTTCTAACTGTCCACGTGAACTCTATACAATCCCGGTTGGCAAAGTCCACCCTAAATACAGCTCATGGTAGGTTTAAGCTTTCAGTACACGCAAAGGCATTATCAGTCCTAAAGTATGCAGAGTTTCTTGTCACCTCACCAGGAGTTGTCTTTATCAAGCCAGCTCCCTCATTCCACAGCCACAAATGTTCTTTAAATAACCTCAGCACAAGGTCTTGGTGCCGAACTCAGACTCTTGTTATTGACATGAGTCCTGGATCGCTCATGTGTCTGTTTTGTTCCTAATAGTTCTCCACACCCCACCGCACTGCTTGCTTTGGTCACTGCAGCAGATGGGCATGGCACAGGGCAGGGTTAGGGTTAGGGTTAGGGGTTACTGTTAGGTTGTAGGGTTATGGTTAGGCGATACGGTTAGGGTTAATTGTTAGGTTTTAGGGTTAGGGTTCCAGGATAGGGTTGGAGTTAAGTTTATGGTTAGGGTAAGGGTTTAGGGTTATGGTTAGTGTTTTGGGTTAGGTTTAGGGTTAGAGTTAGGCATTAGGCTTTGGTTTAGGGTTAGAGTTTAGGGCTAGGATCCAGGGTTAGGGTAAGGGTTTAGGTTATGGTTAGTGTTTTGGGTTAGGTTTAGGGTTAGAGTTAGGCATTAGGCTTTGGTTTAGGGTTAGAGTTTAGGGCTAGGATCCAGGGTTAGGGTAAGGGTTTAGGTTATGGTTAGTGTTTTGGGTTAGGTTTAGGGTTAGAGTTAGGCATTAGGCTTTGGTTTAGGGTTAGAGTTAGGCATTAGGCTTTGGTTTAGGGTTAGAGTTTAGGGCTAGGATCCAGGGTTAGGCTTAGGATTATGGTCAGTGTTAGCGTTTCGGGTTAGGGTTAGGCTTAGGGTTAGGGGTTAGGGTTAGGGTTCAGCTCAGTCTCTGGTATCTCCATCACTGTCACAATTCCTCAATCGCCCCACATTAGTCCTGGTTCCCTGAAAGCATCCCATAACCCACTTGGTAGGCAGGATCCAACCCTGCTCCTGCCATCTCCATCCTTCCCGGGAGCCCTAAGACACCCCAAAACTACATGGTACCCCAAAATCCAACCAACCCCAGGCATCTTTATCCCTCCTATCACCCCTGGCACCCCAAACATACTTTAAAACCCACTTGATTACCCCAAGCTCCACA
>NW_009936712.1:0-338 GCF_000696875.1 Nestor notabilis
CTGCCCTTTCTCCGCTCTTTCGGACTTTCTCTGAGCCTGTTCTTTCCACACACACGCTTCTTTCTTCTCTTTTCTCTCCGCTTTCACCAGCCGCATCGCTGCTGGAAAACTTTTGCTCTTGGGGAAAAAGGGTGTGTGACAAGTGACAGCCCTGCCCTCGCGACGGGGAGCGCTTAAAAATGCGGGAGCGACAGCCCTCGTTTCGTTCAAACGGGAAGTGTATCGATGCCCCGCGCTGCTGTTCCGCCGGCAGCGGTGCCCGTTCGGAAGGCAGAGCCGCCCGGGAGCGGGGTACTCGCTTTCACAGCAGCCCCTGGCTCATCCCCGGCCATTCGCCA
>NW_009936712.1:363-27680 GCF_000696875.1 Nestor notabilis
CCTGAGCGCAGCCAGCGGGTTGTTGGAAGGAGCCGTGTCCAGAGGAGGACGTGGTCCCCCCCAGCCTCTTCCCGTGCCGGTGCTGGAGGCGCACGGCTGATGGGCAGAAAACAAGCTCATCTCGGGTCAGCGGTGGAGGCACGGTTACAGCACAGGTTCCCCATCAGGTCCCTGGGCTCACAAGTTACAGTCCAAAGAGGAGCCCAGCAGAGGTGCAAGCCTTCCACTACTACTCATTCCCGGCTGGCTGCCTCCAGCACTGTAGCAACTCGGATGGTACCTGGCCGCAGCAGCCTCCAAGGGGCTGTTGGAGCCCCTTGGCTTTCTCACTGTGTCCTGTCTCACTGGCTGCATGCATTGTGGTCCCAGAAGCTGGCTGGGGCCGGGGGTCCCGCTGCCCTCCACGCTTGTTGTCCCAGAAGCTGGCTGGGGCCGGGTGTCCGGCTGCCATCCATGGGTACCAGAAGACAGGAGCATCTCCTGTTATCCCAAGTGAGCTTTGACCTTTACGAAATGGTCACAGTTCCACATTTGCTGCTGGTGGAACCAAGCTCAGTTTCCTTGCTGCAAAGCTGCAGTGTTGGTGGGTTTGTCAGACCTCTCACAGGAGTGGGTGAGCAGAGCTGGGGCAGGGTAGCACCCAAGAGGGGCCAGAGGCTGAGGCATAGCAGCACCTGCATACCCTGTGGGGTCCTTGTGCTGCCAGACTGTGGGAACTCTGGGCAGTGGATGCCACCATCCCACCTCTCCATCCTTCCCCAGCAGTAGCCTGTGAATGAAAGGGGTTTTTTACCATGTTGTGCTCAGCACAGTATTTGACTGTGCTTCTGTCCTGTTACCAAATGCTTTATGTATCCCACTGCTACCAATGCCAAACACCGTAATTCCTGTTTTCCTCTCCTAACAAAACGTCACGCTTTGGTTTCCTGGCCGTGCTCCCCAGCTCAGCCATCCCAGGTAAGCTGCTCTCTCCACTCCTCCCCATTTGTAGGCCAGACTAACCCTGCTCCTTCTCTGGCTCCATGATGTTCACCTCTCCACCTCTTGAAATCTCAACTTGGTGACCATACACCCTGGTATCTCCAGTGGTTACTACTGTTTCTCTCTAGCCCTTCTAAGTACTCCCCTCACACCTTTCCATCCTTCCTTCCCCCACAGTTGTCCCCAGCCTGTGAACCCAACCAGCTATTTTTACCTGCAGCTCCTTCGCTGCTGCTGCTGCTGCTCTCTGGGGGCTGCAGACCTGCTGGGATGGTTTGGGGCAATGTGGTTTTGAACAGCAAGCACCTTTCTCTGCAACATTGAGGTGCTTTCAAAACCACCTTAAAAATGGCTCCAGACTGTGCGAGGCTTGGCAAGGTCTTCAGCGATCTGAAAGCAATCGCATTCAAATCTGGAGGGAGGAAGTTTGGCTAAAATTGCCCCAGAGTTACCTATTTCTGAGGACCTCAGCAGTACAATAACCTCTTTGAGGGATTCCAGGGCCGGATCCATGAAAACTCTCTTTCAGTGAATGAGAACCTGATGACATTCTCATTTCTGGGCTGAAAATTTTGAACTGATGCATTATGCACCAGACTGAAAGAATCCTTCTTGAGGGAATAAAACTGCTCCTTAGAAAGCAGAGTGAAGGATTCCTGTTCTAGGAAGAAGTAAGGTGAACACTTCCAAATTCAATTCTTCAAATAAAGGATCGCAGCCAAGTAGAAGACACGAATAACCAGCTGCCTAATGGGGAGCCTGCAGAATACCTGCTCTTGTTTTACCTCCTAAGCACTCCTGCTCCTCATGCTGTCTGTAAACTCCATCTCATAGACCAGGCAGGAATATAAATCCATTGTTTCATGGGTTTCTGTTTTAGAAGAGGGTCTCTTTATTCTTCAGAAGTGAAATCTCAATTTTTCTTCAATTTTTTGCTACCTGCGACATTAACAGGATTCTGCTGTTTCCTTTCCTTTTGAGGTCTGTACATTATTACTGGTGAGAGTTAATGCATTTATCTAGTCCCTTCCGTAAGGCAGGAGCCTGAAGGACAAGATGGTCAGATGTTTGTCTTTGTCGCAGCAGGTGCAGGGTTTGGGAAGCCCGATTTCCATTCCCTTTCCAATATTAGACCATGCCTCTTTACGAGTGCACGGTTCAGGTGGATGCAGTGGCAGGTTGAGTGGGCTGCCAGAAGCTGCAGTGGGTGAACATTATGCTGGATCAGATACCATCTACTCCTCTGTGCCCAGGAAGAGGTTGCACTGATGCTCATGAAAATTCCCTGTCACTATTAAAGTAATTGGTCTTGACTCTTATTTCAATGGTGCCAAGTTGAAGAGCATTTGAGGTTCATTTGACTTTTTTCGTTCATGTTGCAGTAGAAGATGAGCAGTTCCCCCCGTTGAGCTGCATTCCCGGTGCCCAGTTGCAAAATGCAGAGAAACTGATTTGTAAAATCTGTGGCAAATCCTAGCAAGAGGTTCCTTTTTGGCTATTGGGGCACTGGTTGTGAGTCCTCCGCAAACATCCTCTGGGACCTCTTCCCACGTGCAGCCCGGGTGCAAAGGAAGACCTAAGACTTCCTCTTCGCAGGAACGAATGACATTCTGTGGTGTTCTTCAGGGCTGCTGACATGTTGAAAGGGATGAGCAGCCGCTGCTGTGTCTGAACAAGCTGCTGCTTGTTTAGTGCTTGGTTAGAGGAATAGCTTGTGCTAGTCTCCAAAACCTGAGCGTGAGCTGCTGTATTGCAATGGGGATTTGGGGGCTGACGTTCCTCAAGTTACAGAGACCACCTTCAAACAAATGTCATGTGGGAAGCTTGACTTCTCCTTATCTTTAGGAAATACCTGGGTTCCTTTACAGCCAGGCAGCAGAGGGATGCTCCAGGTTTGGTGCAAATGTGCTGGAGGCAGGTGTGACGCTGAATATTGTGGCTTTTTGTGGAGGATCCAACAAATCACAGTCCAGGATGGAGGATGAAAAAGCCTCTTGACAATACGTTGACATCCCAAATGTCAGATTGCTGCATGCTAATGTCTGATGTCTCCTGTGGCTTTGATCCTGCATCTGTGTCCTGGGCTTTTGGGGATGAAAGCAGTTCTGGTCACAGACACTGGTTCAAGCTGTCTTCATCTGCAGGATGTCCCATTCACTTGCTCCATATATTTCAGTCTATGTGTGTGTACGCTGACTCCTCCTCACATCTATCAGGTAATCTGCTTCCTTCGTTCAGGATTCTCTCAAATCTTCTTTAGTCTGTAAAGCAGCAAGAAGTGCAGATACACAAATACTGTCTTGAATCTAAAATACCAGTGTCGGGACCTGTCTGTGATTTTACACACAGTAAATGACCAGCCTGACCACAGCCATCGATGGTGTTGGAATGCTGATTCGGAAAAGCACTTCAGCACGTGTGCTTGGCTACTACTGTCTAGCAGAGTGTTTATAACTCAAGTGACATGTTTATTCCTGTTCTGAAGAGGCAACTGTCAGTAAGACCAGAGCGGTGTGATGGGTACAATGTGTATTGGAGAACAGATCTGTCCATTGGGTCTGTCCCACCATATCTTATTTAGGTAGAAAAATAGCTTGAAGACACATTAATGAGATGTTGAAGAAAAGAGAAGCAGCATCACAAGGTATCAATCATGTGTAGCTAGTGTCTGAGCTATTTTGGGTGACTGTCATAGGATGGCTGAAGAGAACTCTGAATTTCTTAAAAAAATAAAAATAAAAACCACCCTTAAACATTAAAGAAAATGAAAGATTATTCAAGTGATGGAGACATTTTTTCTTAAATCTTATTTTAAGATACAAAACCCCATATAAACCCATAATCATATTTATAAAATCATATTAACCCATGATTCCTTCATGTAGTCCAAGTGCTCCGTACCTGCCTGTCTGCCTGGATGAATTCATAGTAATCCATACTTGAATTTGGCATTATGTGCTTAAAAGAAAAGTGAGAGAGCTGTTTCTCATGCTTGTTTTTCATGTTATTAACTTCATTTCCAAAACAGTGGTTTCCAAACTCTAGATCAACTTTGCTCTGACTCAGGCTTTGCGTAGCTCTACTCATAGTAGTTGAAATGCACAGTGGTGCTAGGGGAGTGTACTGAGGATGAGCAGTTGTGCCCAGGTTATCATTTGTAAAGTTGAGATTTGTTCAGGCATTTGCTCAAAACCCAGAAGCAGCCTCATTTCTCAGTTAAAGAACAAAGTCATTACAAGCTTTAAGCCCAAAAGAAGACAGGAAAAGCAAATAAGGGAATTTAAACCTTATTAATGATGATACCATTGATGCTGTTACCATTGTCACTACAGTTCATCTGCCTTTGTAGGCTGAGTCCCCTTGAATGGCTTTTATGGTCTAAGATCAAGTCAATTCCTAGGCTATTAAATGGCATCAAAACCTGGTGAGATTTGATACGTGGAGTAATTCACTATGCGGAGCAGCTGTATTGCAATGTTGCAGGCTGCTCTGCGACCTGGAATTGTGTTAAACTTTAACCAGGATCGATTTTCCTATTTCTACTTTGTTTGTAAGGGCTGAAGTAAGTTACAGTGTCTGAATTAATGCATTTTGGAAGGGTTCCTTAATTCATGCGGTTCACAGATTTCTCCATCTGAAGAAAGTCCCCAAGCAGCAGCCACTTGCTGGTTTTGTTCTTTGGAGCAGGGTGCCTGGAATGGTTTCAGTGATAGCTGGGCCATATTCTTTAACTGCAGTGACATCAGGATTGTGCCACTTTTGGCTTTTTCTCTGTTGTTTTTTGTTTGATTGTTTGTGGGGTTTTTTTTAGCTTATTATTTAAACTCTGACGTAAGTAAGATATTTGCTCAAAACTTTAGTTTTACCAAGTTTTTTACTTTTCACAAACCTCTCATCCATATCTGTGGTCCCAGGCATTGCTATTTTATACATTTACTATGCAAGTGGCTTTTATTCAGCTCTCCTTGTTAGTGGTTTCTCGGGTTTTTTGCTTGGTTGGTTGGTTGGGGTTTTCTTTTGTTTTCTATAGCATCCCTCTGAAAAGCAGTTAATGAAAATGGATTATTGGAAAAAAACAGTTTGGATTTTTTCCCCTCCTCTTAAACAACATTTAATAGGAAGCCTTTGGATTGAATCTCTGGATAATGCTTCCTCTTTGGCAGTTCCGCTGATCATCAGTGACAGATACTTCTTTCAAAAAGATTGTTTTGCACAGACAAGACTTGGCACAGAGGTCACCTCTGAGGAGAAGTGGAACAATAGGAAGTCAGCAGTTTATCTTTAAAAATAGCTTTCTCTCCTCCCCCCTACCCCCATCTGCATTACAACTGGAGGAATGAGCAGTGTGCGTCTCCTGATGGAGAGAGGTCTCTGCCCCTTAGCCTGCTGGGGTTCTCGTCCCTTCCCTATGCAGAAGGGACTAGGCAATAACAGCTTGACTGGGGGAAGGATCAGGGAGATGGGAAGCCTTTCCCAAGACGTATTGTACAGTGGTGGAGGCCACCAATCCCCCCACAAGCCCAATATCCTCTCCATCAGTACAAACTGCTCCCTAAATAAGAAGGAATACGCCAGGAAAGGTAAGCATCGAGGCAAGGTCAGTGCTTGCCTGGCCCAAGCCCTCCTAATTAGGGAAATGAATAATGACGCGACGTATCAGTACCTGTTTACTCCTTCTTTAGTCATTGACAGACATGCTGCTGTGACCACAGTTGCAGAGCACAGCATCCTGCACACCACAGCCTACATGCAGGCTCTGAAGTGGGAGCTGTTTCCATTCATAGCTGTTTTGCACACCATGTCTGAATTACTCCTGTTGCACAGCCAGCTGCTTCATCAGATACCTGCAGCCTCTGGTTTGGGGCAGGATGAGTGACCTGGCGAATGAATGAATTATTGCAGAATAAGGAAATGGGTTGAGGTTGTGGCATGTTGTAATTTGGTACAAATATAATGAGTGATGTACCTATGAGTGGAAGGGAGCTTCTGGTCGAAAGCAATTTAGTTCCGTGTTTGCAGGATGTTATAATGGGCATGTTGAGTGTTTACCAGCCCTCCTTGCATCGGTGAGTTTGAAGGACAGTTCTTCAGGCAAGACACATGAGCATCGTACATCCAAGTGTGGTCAGGGAAGGCTGTGAACCTGTTACTGGGCTCTGGTTTATTTTGAGTTGTAATTCCAGAATGAATTTACTTGGTTTGCTTGAACATCATAAAGTCATGACTGCTTGGATGAGCCCTGGTTTAGGAAGGGAGAGTGCACTTCAGGGCTTCTTTTTCCTTCCGTGTTCCCTCCGTGCATGTGAAGATGTAAAACGTTTAATATGATACCTACCATGCCTCCTCTGCTGATGAAGATTTTTTCTGCCCCCTTATATCCCAGCTGAAACCAGGACACCCCAGTAATCATTTTATTTGCATTGGGAATGTGCCTTGGAGGTGTGAACAAACTACTCCTTGGTTCACAACTGAAGTACCTGTTTGGGTAGGAATTGTAGCTTGCTGGGCCACATGAAGCACCAGAAAGGGTTGTCTTGTCCACATGAAAAGCCAGGCAGCCTTGAAGGCGACCTGAGAAGTTGGCCAAGGCAACCGAATGAGGTGAGCAGTGAATGTGGAGAGCTTTCTCTGCAGGGATCTTGAATGCCCAGGGAGTGATGAAACATCTCAGGCCAGTCTTAGGCACATGGAGAGGTAGAGCCACCTCTCCTGGTTGGTGGCTTGGAGGTTTTGCAGACTTCTGTCTGCAGTGGGAGTAGATGGGAGGATGGGCAGTATATGGACCCAAGCGCTCTCTATGCTTTACTATGTCAGAAGGAATTGCAGGTTTAAAACTACAATTTGGCTAAATGAACAGGGCAACAGAGGATTGGTCCAGGAGAGGAAGAATGAGAATAAATGTGGTCATCCTTTTACTTACCATTTGCAAGGGGAAAACCATTTAAATTCCACTCTCTTCATGTCCTGGAATACAAGAAGCACCTGACGCAGCATAAAAAGCATTTAAATTTGATGAAGACCTTTATTTTCAACCTTGTACTAATGGTAGAGGTCACAATCTTTAATTACCACTGATAACAACAGGGATATTTTTAATGTGAGAATAGCTTAGGTGCAGTAAGTAAGAATTAGTGTGTGTAATTTGGTTTGGTACAAGGCAGCATGGGGGAGCCTTACAGCTGCTGTGGAAGTACTTGCTAATCAAAGACCAAACTGGCTCCATGAAAATGTTGGCTTTGTTCTGTAAACTAAGATCCTGTGGTAGTTTGGAACTTTCTTTGAAAGAAAACTGATGTTGGTAGGAATAGTTATTCCTGAGGTCTCAATTTTTTTGAAGTTAATTATTATGTTAGTGAGGGAATTAGTTGTTTTTCAGATTTATTCTTGCCCTGTCATTTAGTCATATCCCCATTTGTGTAAAGGAAGTTTCACGATGCTGTGAGTAGTATAAATATGTATTAAGGTGGAGATTTTTAATATTTTTTTTAAAAGAAGGATGGCCAAATTAGATGATTAACTAAGTAATACTAAATTTCTTGTAAACAGAGATTTTAAATATATATTTATAGCATTTGTGATTAAATAATGTCCCCAGCGCTTAAAATTTACCTCACACATCTAAACCTATACCAAGTATCATCAGTCCTGGGCTGTTTTATGATCCTTACAGCTCAAGCTGCAACAAAGGAGCTTTTGTTACATGGTCAGGTATTCATTTGTCCTATATTGTAAAAGCAGTGGTATTGCACAAATGACACAAATGATAATGTAAGGATATAATAAAGGTTTGTATGCTACCAGCTTCCAGAACTGCAAAAAACTGCATAAACATGTGGGCATGCAAACTTAAAGAAGTGCTTTTTCTTTGCAAACTCATTTGTTTTTCCATTTTATGTATCATTGTAATAAAGTATTCTGGCTCTCTCCCAAATCTTGTTTCTCTTGAATTTTTTTTCCCATTAACTTGTACAACGTTCTATGCATAAACATACTTGGGTTTTATCATTAAGTGTATGTATAAATGCATTAAATTGTGTGATTTAATAAACACTAGGTTTGAAATTGGGCATTTTACCAATGTGGGACACAGTCGACTTATGATTGTGTCTAAAAGCAGTTCTTTGGGCATAGTGCCTTTTTTTCCTTCTGTTCCTTATCTGTCCTTCAAAATAATCAGTATGTTTTTAAACTGAGGGGAAGGGAAAGGTCTGAAACATTTGCTTTGGCAGTTGCTTCTATGATGTGATTGTGGTTGGTTCGTTGGTTTGATTTCCTCAGTAACCCAAAAAACAAACCAAAAGTAATTTCTCCTTCATCATCTAATTAAATGCAAACAGTACATGTACTTTTTGTAGACATTCTTTAAGTTCATGCCATAAATTGCCATCCTCATCCTAAACCTGCCAGTCTGTGCGCTAGTAGAAACGGGATATTTAATTTGCTAAAGCATTTAACATCATGTGCTGGATTTGGGTGAAGTTCAGATAAGATACTGTGTCAACTTTAACCGGCTGGCCTGTAGACCATTACGTTCTGTTTATTAATTAAATGATGATGTTTTAATATACTAAATATTAGAGAAAGAGAAAACATTGTAATGTGGGTATATTGAAATAATACCAAATTAAAAATACTAACATTTCTTTACATATTTTACAAATCCATGCCAGATTTCCCTATGGATTCCAATAATGGCAACTGTAGAGGTGCCGGCATTGGTAAGTACACTTTAATAAGCTATAGTCTTTCAATCCTTCTAATACTTGATCAAATAAGAGGGGTACTGGGTGTTGTTTAAATGCTCTGTCTTGTCTGGGAATCCTGTAGATTGTGCTTTTGTATCCCATGGGCAGGGGAGATTTGGGGCTGGTCAGCCTGTGGACCTCTCAGTATACAACTCAGTTAACTCTTTAGCCCACCATTTAGTGCTCATCTCTTCTGCTTTTGCCAAGGCAAAATCTCCATCAAATCAAGAGAGCTGTGCTGTTTTCATGAGACATTTTGTATTGAACAGTGAGAATAATCATTAAATGGATTTTCACAAGGCAAAACCAGAGAAGATAATGGCTACTTTTTACTTTAAAACTTATGGCTTAAATCCAACACTCTTCGTAGCTAATGGCAAAATTCCCATTAACGAGAAGAGGTTGAGACCTTCTGAGAGTGGTTTTATTCCAGTAGGTCCCCTCTTACTTTTTGTTTGCTGGAACTGAGTCAAACCTCTTGAGTGTTACCACTAGGCATAGGCAATGCAAAGTAGCTAGCAGGTTATAGAAATGGGAATTTATTGCTCAAGCAAGCCAATGACTATAGGTTTCCTTGAATTTTATTACAATTCCTTCACAAGTTTTCCTCTTAGGCCCTTGTCAAGAAGCTAACACTTGGAAACCTAGTGTTGGCCATCGTGTCTTTCCTTCTCCAGAGGTGTTGATGAGCAGTAGTGCACACTGATGCTCAGTTTATTAATATAAACACCTAAGGATGGTTGTGGAACATAAAACAAGATACCTACATAAAATTGGATAATGTCAGCATTGATGTCTGTAACCAAATTGTAAAGAGGTATTAATAATGCCCATCTTATAATACAGTTTTAAAATGTGATCAGTAGTTCCCAATGTGAAAGTAGCTGCTATGTAGGTGCAAAAAGTTACTTAATCACAGTGTGCATCCTTTAGAAAGCCAGCTACAGTTAGAAAAACCCAATAAAGTAAGCCCCTTAACAAGTTTCATGTCAAATTGCCTTGTGCATGGGACCATGTCTGAAAGACTTTCTGAAGATTTTTACTACTAATCTTAGTATTTTAGTTTTAAGCCATTTTCAAGTGTGGCTTTCATGCTCTGTACAAAGGGCATACTAAGTCCACTTTGAGTATGAAAATAAAGTGGATACTTACAACATCACCTTATAACAAAAATACTACAGATACCTTTATCAGATGTAGGGATGTAGATGACATGTCCTTAGGGATGTAGACGGCATGTAATACCAGTAAGTGATGCTGCAGTGGAAGAGAGAAGTGTAAGACTCAGTTGTACTGTTGCTGTTGTGATGCTCTTTGACTAGTAAAAGCAAAACCAGACCTAAAAATCGCCATCCAAAAAATAGGGTGAAGGTGAGCAGAAAAATTGCTGATGAAAAGGAAGGGTGCCTTTTATCACTGCCTGTCATGGTACAAAGACCATTTCTGCTGCAGTGAGCAGCACTCAGGGGTTACCTCTGTTAAAGGCACCTTTTGTAACTGGCAAAACTTTCCCTCTGAGTCTGCATGGGGTTGTTTTGGAGGGGAGCTTTTGTACCTCTCTTCGTGGTGAACTACATTGTTTGCTTCGTCAGATTCTTTTTGAGTCACTTAGAAATTTTTCCAGATTTTGGGTGGTTTTTATCCTTAATTTGTCAGGGAAGCATTTGCCAGGTTTGAGTGCTTGTGCTGGTCAGTATTACAGACAGGTTTCAGGTTGTGCATGCACATATATTTAAGATGGCACATTTTGTGGTACCCTCTTCCTGTGTAGTCCATTTGTTTTGGCATTTACAAGAAGTTTTAAAAGGTAGAAATTCTGAGCTTTTGTTAGTCCTATATTGACTTGTATTAAAGAAGTCTATTTAATGGAAAAGTTAGCTGAGATCTTAGTCAAACCTGGTGTGAGCCTCTGCTGCTTGGGATATGATGTTGTGTTTGTGGGGGTCTCCTGGTAGTTCTGGCAGCTTCAGGGAAGGCTATCATGCAAGATGGGACTTCCCCTCAGCATCAAGAGATACAGTACATTTTATAGCCACCTTCTGTAGGTGTTCCCACTCCATGAGGAAACTTCAACTTTGCCAGAAACAGGCATCCATCAAGTATGTGTTCTGTAATACTCACATTGTGCTTCCTTTGAATGTCACTGAAACAGGAATTGGGAGAGAAGAGTTGGTTCTACCTCTGCAACTGACATTATAACTGACCTTGGCAAGTGACTCCATGTTAGTTTCTGTATCTCTAGACAGTAATTAGGAATAATGCAGTGTTTTGTAAAGTTCTTTGAAATTCAAATTTGAAAAGCATTGGGGCAACTAGGAGTTATCCTTCCTTAAAAACACAGGCAAGTCTATAATTTGTTTCTATAACAAGACTAAAAAAATTAATAAAATAATCCAAAGCCATCTTAAAATTAAGGGAAATTTGAGGCTGTGTATTATTGTCTTGGAATTCAGACTGTTTTATTCTACTTGTGCCACAGAGCAAAGTACTGTAGTGCAGCAGAACATTAAAGCGTATGACTTGTTGGACTTGAATGCTGAGATGCCTGTGCAAGTGTAGGTCATAGGAGCACATCTCTTACGGTCTGTTTTGAGGTGGCTTATAAAACAGGGCATAATTTGGCTTAAAATATGCATGAGCTCCCACAGGCAGAAGGGAAGCCTAAAATCACTTCCCTTCCCTGCCTTTACTGTTGTAATACAGACTCATACAAAAGCTGAAGTCTGTAGGAGTCTATACGTAGATTCCTGAGGATGTGTTTGAGATTCAAGGAAACAATATACTCTTCTTTTGAAATGTTCTCCTCTTTTCCTGTTTTGTTTTCTTTTTGTATTTTCAACTACAAAAATTGTTTCAATAGAAAATAAATAATGATTTGAGAAGTCAATAACTAAGATTCATTTATTTATTTTTAATATGCAGAAATCATATAGCAAAAAAAAAAAGTTCTTTTTCAGACTCTTCATGTTAGATTCAATTAAATCACTAGCTTATACACATTGGTATTTTAGCATGGCGTTGTATAGAAATAGGCTTCATTAATCTACTTCCACTTAAATGTTAAGTCAAATGTCAAAATAGATGATCATGTAATACTGGGACCTGCTGTTTGAATTGACTCCACCAAACTCCACTTAGACACTAGGTTGAAATAAGTAAATATTTGCTTTAGAACAACAGTCATGCAGGATTGGTGGTGTTAATGAACACATGGGTCTGGAGTTTCAGCATGAATACTCCCTGGGCACTAATGAAAATGTTTTTACCTCCATTATTGTTCCCAGCTGTCTGGAAGCTGCACCACTGGAAATACTGCTCTGACAGTGCTCATTTGTATTGTCTTTTGAAGGCCATCCTTACCACCATAGGGATGGCCTAATATGCTTCTATTTTAATTTAACCTGAGGTTCTGGGTCATAATAAAATTGTGTAAAATTTACACAAGAATTGAGGGGGAGTCCAGAGCGGTGTCAGAGGTGACACCAAACACCTGAAGTAGTCAAGTGAAGCCGTTCAACCTCTTCAACTCAGTCTCTCTTGAACCTTCTGCCAGACACTGCTGAAGGGACATGGTTGGGGTTCCCTTTAGTTGAGACCATCCCAGAATCATTCGGAGCAGGGAGCCACTTGATCCCACTATGCTCCAACATACTTCATCTGTTGACTGTAGCTCTTCGATATTTTCAGGAGTAAAGGGGCTGTGCCAGTGTAAGTAATCTTATGGTACAACTCTGAAGATGAACTATATGTTGAGAATTAGCCACAAAAATCCTATTCCTTATAGTGTAGGCCTGCTGGCCACAATATCCCAGTGTGCTAAACTGAGCTGAGCTATGCAGTCCAATCAAATGTTGAATCATGCCCTGTCATAGTATTTTCTTTCTGTGTCTGTATTACAGCCTGTATAATTAAAGGTGCAGAAAGGAGGGCATTCAGTAAGTGCAGTACAGAAGAGAGAACGACATAGAGCTGCAGCTCCTGCAAGCACAGGAGAGACCAAGATTGAACCTCGAATTGCCCTAAAATGGAAGACTTTGTCCCTTCACACTCCCAAGTCTTTTTGTCTTTGTCGTTGCAGGGTTAGTTGGTTGAAGTAGTTTGGTTTGTTTTTTCAAATTTCAGTGTGTCAAGTTTTCTCCTGGAAACCTTTGAGGTCCATGAGATGTCAACATCTTCCAACTATGAGTTCCGTATCTTCCAACAGAACAGCCCAGGAACGCCCCATGATTTTTAATGTTCCACTTGCCTATAATAAACAAGTTGTTTTGTTAGGGGTGAGCTTGGGGAAGATTGTCAGTGAATGTGTGCTCTTTTTGTTCTGAACAAGACTGTCTGGTTTTACAGAGCGCTGCAAATGCAAGCCCATAAAAGCGACCCAGAAGACCTACCTACGCAACAACTATAACTATGGTAAGAACAGCTGCATGGCTGGCTCCCAACATTTTTAAGGCTACAGTAAGGGGAAGATTTTAATTAAAAAAGCCTGTGGTCCCAATTACTGATGGCGAATCCAGTGGCACTTATTACAGAAGGAAGATATGGCCTGAAACATGTCCAAATAAGAAGGTTGGAGGGGATTAGCTTGATGTTAGTGACAGAGTGTCTTTGTTGATGTTGAGTGCTATTTCAGTGTCAGCACAGGCAGCTGAGATTCGTGCACTTCTTTAGTGTGAAAAGGGATGTGACAAAAATGACATTGTGGGCTGCTGTGTCTGAATTGCCTCTTTGATTTCCATCTCCCATATGCTCTGCTTCTGCAGGAAAGGATGTTTTTACTAACTTTCATGCCTGCGAACTCACCATGGGATCCAACAGGCATAAAAGGTTCTTTCCTTCTCATGTATCAGAGCCAGCAGTGAGCATCTGTTACATACAGTACAGTATGTAACTTTTACAGTAACATCTGTAAAAGTGCATGATGTCCATATTATGGCTTTTCTTGTCCAGATTGTCCTGGTCTTCAGGCATAGGAAAGGTCCAGGCTGCTACTTTTCTTCATACTGTTGGTTTTAAGCCAATTAAGTCAATGAAGCCAGTGAATACATGTCACAGGAACTGAACAATTGGGCCCATCCTTTTTCCCATTAATCATGTGAATAGCCTTGGGCTCAGTGAACTTAAAGACTTCATTTAAATTGTAGAGATTATGTAGTATTTATTGAGATTATGCATTTATGCAACTATGGTCAGATAAACTTTTAAAAATAGATCCTATTAAAAGCTAAAAATATTGTGATTTTATTCAGTTAGACATCATTGTTATTTTTAGGTGGCTAGTTGGTTTTATGTTGTTTTATTACAGAGTGACTAGTACGAGCACATAGAATCATAGAATAGTTAGGTTTGGAAAGGACCTTAAGATCATCTAGTTCCAACCCCCCTGCCATGAGCAGGGACACCACACACTAAACTATGTTGCCCAAGGCTCTGTCCAGCCTGGCCTTAAACTCCTCCAGGGTTGGAGTGGCTGATCATGCTACTGCCCATCTTCCCAAGCTCTCGAAATTAAAAAGGTTTCAAAATACATTTGAAATAACTCCAAACCAAAGCAAGATTTTGTTTTGAAATCTTAAAAGGCTTTAAGGAAGTGGATCACTTGGGATAAATTGTATATATTAAATGCACAAGTTATTAATTGTTGACAACTGTATTTAATGTAGTTGCAATACATGGTGGTTGATGGTCTTTATGGGCAATGCATGTGAAGAGAGAAGATGTGTGAATCCATGGTTTTCTCCCGTAATACCTTTTTCACATAGGTTAGAAGAAATTTGGCATCCAGGGAATCTGCTGTTTGTAATGGAAAGAGACTCTTGTTTGCAAGCTATGAATATGTGGCATTCTCTAGACATGACCTCTGGATTGACTTTGCATTTGCATATGGTCTCAGTCCACTTGGTCACCATGAGAGAAATGAAAAGCGTTGCCTATGAAAGGCAACTTTCCTCCTGTGCAACTTAAGGCAAAAAGAAAGGGTGAGGGAGGAAACAATTAGACAGGTCATTGGGTCAAGATCAGGAGCATTTGGAGTTCATACAGAGCAGAGCAGATTGGTGCTGGGTCACTGGAGAGAGAAAAAAAAGGTAAGGGCTTGTCATGCAGCGGTAGCGATAGGAGAAGTTTTAATGCACATTCGTGTTTCATGAAAGGTTGAGAGTGACAAATTGAGTTTGGTCTCTTGTACTGCAAGCAGTCAGAAAGGAGCAGTTACAGCCTGAGGGAGAAGGAGAGCATATAAGGAATGAATGAAATATATTTAAAGGGGAAAGGGCAAAAAAGAAGGGATGCTAAAGTTAAAGCCCAACTTAAACAGGACATAAATTCAACTGGTACATAACTCCTGCTCATGGCCATACTGTTATGAGATATACTAAGCTACCTGAACTCTATTAGTAGCAGATGAAGTGATGGGGGCAGGGGCATTGCTAGAGTTCAGCTGAGCTTTTGATAATCGACCATGCAAAAGACTAATCATAAAGGTCACCAAGAATGGCTTGGGGGTGACCTGCATTATCTGCTGCTGCTAACTACGGTCTTTGTGACTTTCTCCCAGTCATTCGGGCTAAAGTGAAGGAGGTGAAGACTAAATGTCACGATGTCACTGCAGTAGTGGAAGTAAAGGAGATCCTAAAATCCTCCCTGGTGAACATCCCAAAGGACACTGTAAACCTTCACACGAACTCTGGCTGCCTGTGCCCACCACTCAATGCCAATGAAGAGTACATCATTATGGGCTATGAAGATGAGGAGCGCTCCAGGTAACTTTCTGCATTGTCCTTGGAGCATATTTGTTGTTGTTTGTTTCCTTGCTTATAAAGCTGAACTTCAGAGCCACCAGGAAAGGAAAACTTGGTGAGACTCTGTACATCTCCTTAATGGTATTCAGGGCGGCATAGGGGTCTCTGCAGGGACAGAGATCTCTTGCATGTATTGAGTTGTATAGCTTGTGCATGCCTGTTGATGGAGCAATTGGTTGTCTCTGTTGTGTAGGTTACTCTTGGTGGAAGGCTCCATAGCTGAGAAATGGAAGGATCGTCTTGGTAAAAAAGTAAAGGTAAGAAAACACCTCGCCAAAAGTCAAATACCATGAACCATCTACCTCATCTTTTCAAAACGAAGGAACAAAATACACATGCTGACCCCAGTTAATTAATATCAAGAATCAAAAGTTAACTTGGTGTGTCATTTGCTTTATTACATAGAGATGCATGCTGAATAAAATGAAGGGATACATTAAATTATCCAAATACACCAGTGCAGCAGCATCAAAACCTCTGTCTCAAAAAAACCAGGATTTTCTCTGTGTGCACATTCGTCACATCCAGAGATGACATGAGTGAAAAGATACGGAGATCTTATTCCAAATTGTTGTTTGATTTGACAGAACCTTACAAAATCCAGTGCTGCAGAGCAAATACCACGTTACCACCGTGGGCTGAGTTCTGTTTAGTTTCAGTTCTCAGGTGGCAGTGTCATTTTCTGGAACTCACTTATTTTCTCACTTACAGAATCACAGGTTTGGGTTGGAAGGGACCATCCAGTTCCAACCCCCTGCCATGGTTAGGGACACCTCACACTAGAGCAGGTTGCTCCAAGCCCCTGTGTCCAACCTGGCCTTAAACACTGCCAGGGATGGGGCAGCCACAGCTTCTCTGGGCATCCTGTGCCAGCGCCTCAGCACCCTCACAGGGAAGAATTTCTTTCCTTATATCTAACCTAAATCTCCTGTTTAAATTTAAACCCATCACCCCTTGTCTAGTCACTACAGTCCTTGATGAAAAGTCCCTCTCTGGCCTCCTTGTAGGCCCCCTCCAGACACTGGAAGCTGCTCTGAGGTCTCCACGCAGCCTTATCTTCTCCAGGCTGAACAGCCCCAACTTTATCAGCCTGTCTTCATACGGGAGGTGCTCCAGATTCTGAGGATCCTGGTGGCCTCCTCTGGACTTGCTCCAACAGCTCCATGTCCTTCTTATGTTGGGGATACCAGAACCCTTCATTCACAGAGGCTACAAGAAAGCCAGGAGATGGTTTCTCTATTTAAAGTGACTTTTACCAGTAACTTCACATTTCACTATTTGAGCCCAGTGCAGGCTAACACAGTGGAAACAGCGAAGGCTTGTATTTTGTTGCTGCTGTTTGTAAAGACATGCAGTTGATTTACATATAACTTCATTTTTCTTTTGCAATCTCTTTAATAACTTCTTTGCCTTTCAATATGCAGCGCTGGGATCAGAAACTCCGCCACCTCGGGAAGGGAAAGGGAGAGCCTGGACACAGCGACTCGGCTCCAAAGCCCGGCAAACCCAGCAGTGCCCGACAAGCACGTAGTTAGATGTGGGATGTTGTACCTTGACATGCAGTGGACTATCTACCAAGACTTCGTTGTTGGAGCAGCAAAGGAGAAATTGCACTATTGCACGTTATATTCTATTGTTTACTACGAAATAATGTTTTAGCTTATATTAGTTTTTATTCTGTCTCTTGTTTTCTGCATTTGATTTTTTTTTTTTTTGATTTGTGCAAGCTCTGGAAATATATATTTTTTTTCTCTGTTACTAAGAACTGTAGAAAACTGCCCTTATGAGATGGGAAAGACAAGGACATGTTCAGTTTACCATTTTATCTCTGAATCTTCTAAAGCAGAAAATTCAGATGTAAGCAGGAAAAAAAAAACGCTTAAAGTCATGGCTTGCACTGGCTTCCCCTTTCACTCATTCTCAGTCACTGTTTGCTGAAACATCATGTTGGGGGGACGTTGTTATCTGTTTTTTTGTGCATATATACAAAGAAATTATGTTAAGAGAACTGTTTTAATCAGTGCAACTTTTAAGTTTTCATATAAAGGAACCACTTGTGTAAGCCAGAGTCTACCGTAAGATATTTCCTGAGGCAAATGCAGTGTGCTTGTACACAGGGGACTTGAGTTTTCCAGGGCTGTGGACCTTGCAGGAGAGGTTGTATAGTTCTACTACCACAGGATATAATTTATAATATACTACTTCTCTTATAATGGCAGTTTTTTCCCCCTTTTCTTTTCTCTGCTGAGTTGAAGGAGTAGACTGACTTTACCAGGCCTGCGTCTCAGTACAGGTCTGCACTTTATCCTTTTGATTTTGTGGTTTATTCTTAAATCTGTGCCTACATAAACAAATGTTCAATGCTCAGTAAAATATGTCCAATAAAAGAATTGTAGTTACCAACACAGACCTTATCTGACTTTTGAACCAACATCATATTTTTATATTGCTGTTGAAAATACAAAAAAGCAGAAAAAAAACCTTAATTTTTGTGCTTTTGTAGAATTTTTTGCAGATAGAGTCAACATATTGGAAATAATCTTCTGTTCTGAATCATTTAAACAACAACAACAAAGCTATTGGCATTTGAAAACATCATTGTGGTGTATTTTGGACTTTGTGGCTTGGTGCTTCTGTTTTCAGCTGCTCTCTTTCCTGGTTCCTTTGTTTTACAGCCACGCTACCAGCAGGCAGGCCTGTGATGGTCACACTAGGCATGGCAAGGCAAGCATCATTCTTGAAGCAGCAAGTCCTATGAAGCCCATTGTCAATGATATTTGATTATTGGGCTTTGGACTTTCTTTTTAAGAAACCCGTGAATAGCAGGCATTTAATGAGAGAAGGAAATATCTACTGTACAAAAAGGAAAATCTGCTGTACAAAAAGCCAAGAAAACCAAACTTCTGATTAATCTTGCTTACTACTGTCCTCTTGCCCCCGTTCTCTGATCATTCTGAAGAAAGCAGTTTGTTATTTTACATCTTGCTTAACTAGGTCTAAGGTTAAGACTCACCTCTCATATTCAGTTTAGAATTGGAGTCTGTGGTGTAAATTTTATTGTTTTCATCTTTCCCAAGTTGTGCTGAGTTTTGCCTTGTGCTTCCCCTCGCTGTCACCCCAAGTCCTGCACTCAAAGCACATCAGTGTCTGCTAACAGGTAATGTTTTACTCAAATTGTCTGTAAAGGTCCTGCTTCCCATCCAACATCTACTTCATTCCCCTCTTGAAGTAAAATACTCTTGCTTCATATTTTAATTCCCCTTGCTAGGGTTAAAGGAAAGAAGTAGATCTACTTTATTCACTGACAAGAACCAGTTTCTGATCATCTGCAAGTCATTAATGTTTTATTTGCTAGGCTGAAACTCATGCCCATACTTACGTGATCAACAAGCTGATGACCAGAAGGTAAAGCAGGTGTTTTTTGCTGTCATTGACTGCTGCTGTTTTGCATTTCTAGTGAGGAGGAGAGGGTGATGTGGCTTCCTTTGAAGGAGAGCAGAGATGCTAGTGGTGGATTTGTTCCTCTCTGCACATGCCAGCCAGGAGGATTGGTTACCTGTCTCTTCCCTCAGCTAAGGGAGCAGTTGAAAAGGTAAGGGTAGCTTGTTGAGATGCATTCACCTCTGTAAGAGCAATGTCTTGGCAGCAATCGCCTGAGGCAGATTGGGTGAGGAGCATCTTGGCTGGGGCTGTTCCATGGAGGGGTTTCCCATACAGCAAGTGCTGGTATGGCTGGGAATCCACGTGAACCCATGTGCATTGAGCTGTTTCCTTTAGCTTTCTGGATCTAAGTTTGATACTGAGAATACTCATACTGGAGGAGGAGTGTGAGTTCAAACCTGCCTCTACTTCCTGCAGCAAAAACAGCATGTGGCCATGGGTGTCACCAGAGATGAGAAGCAGCTGTTTGATTCCTGTGCTGTTCAGTGTGATGTTAGTAAGGGACCCTGCAGTTCATGCAGGGCTCTGTTCTCCCTAGAGCCTGGCTTTGGGAAAAAAAGACCTTGGATGGCTACAGAGCAGTTCTAGTATGGGCTTCAACAGTGTGTCTCTTAAATGACTGTCCAAGTGCTGGAGGAATGCTGGTTTCCCTGTTTCCCAAGCTCTTACATGCTGTCTCTATACTCTTATATAGCTTTTAACCTTCCCTTTTTACCTGCAGTGAAACTAGTTGAGGGTCATGGTCAATCTATTAGGAATACTTTCGTAGCTATGGAAAGAGCGCTCTATAATCATTAGGAGTATTTACTTGTTTCACTACAGAACTAATTTGTTGGAAGGCAGCACTAAACTCCTGTAAAAGAAGAGCAAACTAAATGGTGTGTGACAGCCAGCTTGTTAATTGTGTACAATGTAGTTATTTTACTGGGTGATGCAAATACCTACACGTGCACATGTGACCAAGTGTCATGGGATGTATGGAAGGACTGATTAAAACCATGCCTTTTCCACATCTGGGTTATATTACCCCAGAGAGAGAAAAATATGCAGCTTAAAATCTCTGCGGATAATTACCCTGGCATGTTGCTTATCAGAAGGCAGTTCAGCAGATGAGAAGGCAGGAGGAATAAACACCAAAGTTGCTTATTCACAGGCAATGTCTCTAGTTTCTCCAGGGGTTGGACTCCTGGTTTTAATAAGTGCTCTGAACATGTCAGCAATACGAAGAAAATAAGAGCTTGATTTCAGCCTGGGTGTTGTTATTTTGGTGTACAATTCCTTCCATTAAAGCCAGTATTAAGCAGAGTCTATAGGATGAGAACAACTTTCACATTAATGCTAGTGAGAAGAGCACAGTTAAGTTGAGCAGGGTTGCAGGGGGAACCAGTAGCAGTAGGCAGCTACGGGGCCTCCTGCTTTCAGAAAGACTTTGTTCAAGAAAAATGCAAGATCAAGATCCTCAGGGAAGGGACCGGGAGCGGGGGCAAGGGAAGGATGTAAGCAGTTTTAAAGGGAGGATATCAAACAGATCATGTAATAGGACTCCACTGGAATTGGGGGTTTAAAAGATTCTAGTGTACCGAGCCTGAGAAAAGTGTTAGTCAAACATAACATCGATGATGGGATGAAAGATATCTGCTCTGAGTTACACCCTGGGCGAACCCAGTGCCTGCTGGAAAAAGGCAAAAGGACCCCCTGCGAGGGTCCCTACCTCTGCGGGGCTGCCAGTGCCATTGTCTGGTTCCCCTGCCCATTGCTGCTGTGCTGGAAGATGCCAAAATCCATTCCTTAAAGGGTTTGTGTAGTATAAATTAGACAGGTAAGTCAACAGCATAGTAAGAATGAATGAGCAAATTAACATTATGCACTGGGGAAATAATACAGCTGGTGACACTTAAATCCAGCTGTATAGGAGAGATTTACTGGCTATTACTGTTTCCCTTCCCTCACATGAAAAAGATCCCATACCAGCTGGTTATGTCTGCTCATGGTGCAGTCCCGATAGTCTGTGGAGCGCAGAGCTGGGACCGCTGAGTGCTGCTGTGTAACTTAAAGAAGTCCTTTGCTTCATCCGTATGACAGTACAACAGCTCCCTGTCCTACAGGAGAGAGCTTTGTGATCCATGGAGGGGGATTTTCATTCCCACCATAATATGGTTCAGGTTACTTACTTGCTTTGGACAGTGGTGCTGCAGCATGGGTAGATGCAGGCTCTGGTGACAATTGCTGTCCTGCTGCATGAGCTGTGCCTAGCTTTTTCTTCACACTTCTGTGCTTTGCAAGCATTCAGCAGTAAAATGAATGAACAGAGGAAGCAGAACAAAGTGAAACCATCCCTGTTGCCCTTTCCTGAGGATATAGAATAGAGCTTTATGCATAAGATGCATTCCTGAATGGTTGCTGCACCAGAGTATTAACAAGGATAACACCAAACAGTAACACATCCAGAAAGCTGTAACTGCATCATCTGCAGCAGTGCTGACGAGGCACTGCCCATACCAAGACTGGCAGCAAAACTGCTTGGGCTTGACTCTCCTTATCAAAAAGTTCTCGTTCTCTGTATTTCAGGGGGAAAAAAGTAGCTTTGTTCTCTGTAGGGTTCTTGGGCAAGATGCAGTTGACCACTCCTCTGACCTGTCACCCTGGGGATGGCAACCCCCCTCCCCTGAGCACTGGATTAATTAATGCCTAGTTCTTTCCATGCTTCCCAACCATCAGCCCGTGCTCCAAACCTGGAGCTGCCTTGCAGGAGTCTTCCTGGATGTGCAGTACACCTTGATTTTTCAGCTCGTGCTGGAGGAATGTGTATAGATGCAGAATTAGCTGCACCACATTAGGAGCAGTAGCTGTTTTGATGGGCAGCTTCTCTATGGTTATAAAATAGGGCTGGTGAGGATGTAGGAAATTCTGAGGCTGAATGACTCCCTCAGCGATTCCCTATGAACGAGCCTGGGTTATGCAGTAAAACCCAGGAGAATGACTCCGTATCAGCACCAACTAAGCCCACTATTGCGATCCGAGGTTGGTCATGGAAAACTGAGTAACTACTTCACAGAGCAGCTCTTGATGCCTACACAAGGCCCAAATAAGCCTTGTCATGCAAGAGAGATTATTAGCTTAGAGTAATCCCACCCTGGCAGACATGGTGCTTTGGGCCAGCCAGCTGCCAGCTCACCCACTGCAGGGCTTGAAAGCTTTAATGAGTGATAATGAAGGGAGATGGGGAGGAGTGATGGAAAAGGGCTGTCGGGATGAAGGCAGCAGAAAGAACCTGTGGCTCTGCTCTTGTGCATCTTTCCCAAGCAATGTGAAAAGCAAGTGACGCACCACATTCTCCACTCCTGGGCGGAAGATGCCATATGCTTGCAAGCATAAAGGAGTAACCCTCCACATCCTATGTGTGAAATGCATTAAAAATGCAAGACTGAAGCATTCTGCCTCAGATCGGGTCCCTGCATCTACTGGGTATTTCTGGTGGGTTCGTTTTAGCTTCCTGCATGGTAATTTCTCAGGGAAGATAAAGTTGTTCATTACTGTGAGTAATTTTGTCACTGAGAATGCCACCAAAATGCCGTGCAATGGGTGGCTCTTCAGCAGCTTCAGGAGGTGCAGGTAGTTAAAAAATTCAGGTTCCCACAGATGAGACAACCTGTTACTGTATGACAGCATCATACCATCACAGGTGAAGAGTGGGACTGAATGCATGAATCATCAATAGCTCTAACATCAGGACTTCCTAAACGTTGAACGTTTAACATGGCAAATCTGACCTCCCCATGTAAAGATTTGTCTGTGGTTATCTAGGGTTTAAAATAGGAGACTTGGAAACATTTTGATCATGTGATCCTATATGGTCCATTGGGAAGACTGAACCTTTTTGTCCTCAATATGGGCCTGTTTCTGGCTCAGATGGTGTGTCTTCTTATGGCACTCTCTTTGCTGAGATAGGCAAATCTGCACCACCAATTTTTATTTGTCCCACACTGAGTATCTCCAAATGGACATTGGTCACCAGGTCTTTCATCCATAATCCTAGCTTGTTCCAACTTTTCCTTCTAGTAGGTTGGTTGTCTGAGTGAAGGGATAGCCAGGCTTCTCCATCCCATGCTCCAGGGACTTCACAGAGAGGCTTTTAGTCCCTCTGCACCCCTTTCCTAGGGTTGTTTTCCTGCTTCCCCTGGCCTCCTGGAGCCTTTATCCCAGCAGCCTTGCTCCGACATCCCATCTGATGTTTCCTGAGGGCTTCCTCTCTGATGCAGGCTTCCCTCCTGTTCGCCGCTGGATGCTGGTCTTGCTTTTCCTCTTGTAGCTCTCCCTTTCTGCCTTCTTGTATCTTTCTGTCATGCTGTTCCCTGCCTGTTTCCTGGCTGCTTATCTCCCTTTCTTCCGTTCATTGTCCCCCATTCCTGCAGCTGGAGCCAAGCCTCCCGCCACAGGCTGATGGGTACTAGGGACATTTGCTTCCTCCCATTGCCTTCTGTCTCCTTTCAAGGTGGTTTGAAAGGGTATCAGTTACAGGGAAATTTGCCCAATCTTTGTGGAATTTAAACTAAAATGCCCAGCAGCTCTCGGTACATCATTGACCCTCAGGATTTAATGTCAGATTTCTCCCCTGGCCCCAGACTGCAAAGGAATGAAAGTGATGGAGCTGCTGAGAGAGGTCTGACTTCTCCTTGCCTGTGTGGGTGGACAAAGTATTCTTCCCTAGCTTTGCCCCTGGAAATGACTGTGTCTGAAACCAGAGCAAAACAAAACAACCCCAGCCCCAAACCAGATGGTATTTAATGTTTCAGGCTGTGCAGTTATTCAGTTGTTAAGTATTTCAGCTCAGGGCTTACATCTTGGCAATGGAGAGCTGGGTGTTATTAGAAGTATTGGGCAGCCTTAAATACCACAGTGTGAGAAGAAGCCCTTCGGCTGATACGTAAGTACTTGAGTAACCCATTGCTCAGCATGGACAGTTTCTTCTTGAGTGCAAAACACAGCACAGGATATTCTTAACATACCACTAAGGAAAAAGAGAAAAGACAAAAAAAAAAGATGCTAGTGTTTGCCAGTTGAATTTCAGTCCATGGTTTTAGCACATTCATTCTTGTTTAACGTCACCATGCATCTGCAGCTGGCAGGAGGACCGGCTCTGGATGGGGCTGGGGAGCCTCTTCGGGCTACAAGTTCTGCTGCAAAGCAGTTCCCATCCATCCAGCACGTGGCTGCTGTGACAACTACTTGGTATCAGCTGGAGCCCAAAGTGTTCTCATGCCTTCTGTGTACTTCTGAAGTAGTTTAGAAAGCCAGAAAGTGCTTTTATACCTTAAATGGCCCTGAAGATCAGTCAGGCTTTTGGTCCTTCCCCTACTTAAAATCTCACAGTAAATGGGAAGTAAATGCTGATGCCCACATTCCTGCCATAATTATCCTGAAAACAGGTTAACTCAAAGCTCTTTAATCCTTGAATTTTCATGCTGAATCCCTGGTAACCCTCTCTTATCCATTGTAAAGTCTCTGTTAATTCCCAGAAGGCTGTTTGTCTCTCTTCAGCTAAAATTCTTTTCCACTTTTGATGTCTTTCCCCATGATTTGCATCCCCGTCTTTCTGAGAATTTAGATTTACATTTGTAACTAAGGCTTTATAAGGACTCCTGGAGAATATGCAGGATGAACCCAATGGTGAACAGGTTTCACAGCGCTTTACTGTGCCAGCCCATGTGCTTGGAGGTAGGGGCTTTCTTGCCGTTCCCTCTGAGACCAGCCAGATGTTTGGCTCCAGGAGAGTTAATTTGGTTTCCTCAGGCACTGCTTGTCAGAGAAGGGGAAGTTTCTCCAGTGCTCTGTGAATGGGATGAATAGAAAGAATGGGAAGTCTCCAAGCATCAGCCACACAAGACTGATGGGCGTCCTATGCACTTTCAGGCATTTGATTGGCAAGAAATAAAGATTGGAATCTGTTGCTTGTCTGAACTACCACTTCAGCATGTCTGTAACCACCCTCTATTACAGAGGAAACCCTTCCTCCCCTACTGCTGTAGAATAGTTTACAAGTGATACCAAGTCCTGCAGCATCCTGTGTAACCAGCAAGTAACTTTGAAGAACTCCTCCATTCCAAAAATCAGATTCAATGGATGATTTAAAGTCTGTCCAAAGCTTTTTTTCTGCTCCTGCTGACTGGCCTAGATCTATCTGAAATTCAGTGGGGGTTTTTAAAGGTTGCAGTTTCAGCAAGGAAGGAGTTAACATTTTCTGCCTGGGAGCAAGGAAATTCTTAGTTTTAGTGCAGGCATTTTTGCAGGGTCAGAGGGTTGGATCAACCATGGGGAATTAATTCATACCCTCCATGTGCTAGAAGAAGGATACACATCGTTGCTGACAAATTTGCCATCCAGAGGAGACAGGAGACATGTCTCTGCATTCAGCTGGATTTCAGAGTACTTTGTTCTTCCTGGAAGTTTGAGGCAAAAAGGTAAATGTCGGGTTATTTCTGTCTTTGCTAGTGTGTTCACAGAAAACCTATTTAACAAACAGCTTTCCCCATCACTGCTGTTGGTGCTGCCGCCCCAATGAAAGATCTCATTCAACCCCCTGGGGCTCTCTTAATGCACCATTCACCAAAGCTTTGCAGGCTCTGAAGCAGTTTTCCCTCTCCCTTTTTGCCATCCCTTCCTTCCACCAACACTTCATCTCTCTCCCCTTAGTTCCATGTGCTCCACTACATTTTTTTTTTTTGGTGATGCATCTTCCACATTGCACCTCTCATCCTCTCCTGGGAAATTCCCTCTATGGTTATTCCCAGGCCATGCAGGAATCCTCCTCTGCCCCACGCAGCTGCAAGCCACAACTGAATCCTGGCTTCTGCTCCTCTACTCTGCTCATGGCCATTAACAGCCACAGGAGTAACACTCCAGGCTGCGTCTGCAAGCCAGAGTAAAGGAGGATGTGGTGGGGAGGGGACTAGTAAAGCTGGTGACTAGATATACAAACCCATTTGTGCTGTGTGATGTCCTGTCTTTCCAAGGCTGTTCAACCCGGTAAATGTTGCACTGAAAGGACCTGAATGGGTAGGCATGTCCTCAGGCTTGGAACATCAACTGTGGCTCGGAGGAAAAGCATCCTCTCTCTTCAAGAAGAGCTGAAGGGCATATTGCCTTCCCCTGTAACTTAACTAAGAGGTTTTTGCGTGTTGCCATTAGGAAGATGAATAAATAGTTCCTTTTACTTTTCTGATTAGGAAAAAAATCGACCCACAGTGAACATTTTGCACGGGCATCAAAGGTAATTAATGATGCCTGTAAAAGGTATTCACTTCTATCTGTTATCCACAGATATCCTCAAATACCACATTGTCATTCATGGAAAACACATCTAATTAAATTTCTGTAGGAAGAGAAATGTGCATCATTGTCAAAGACATGCTTTTGCCAGGTATTCCGTCCAGTAAAATGCTAGAGGTCCTTTTGGGTCTGCTGGCATGCTCGTAGTGGGCTTCCCATGCTGACCTATTTTGTTGCCTGACGCATGGCTGATTCCTGTTTGACAGTGGGGGATTTTTCTACTTGCATTCTTCTTTTTAAAGTAGCCACCCTAGTATCTGTCAAAATGATACATATACTATGACAGCACTTTATAAAATCCTTTTGGATGTCTATGTCACTTTTTAAAAGCATTTTGCTAAACCATTTGAGAGCACGAAACAGTCCAGAGAAGTTGCTGATCCTTCGCTAAGACCTACCCTGTGTTCCACTCTTTCAGAAGAGAAGCCTGATTTCCATCTGATGTCAGTGTTTGATGGCTTCCACATGCCCTGTATTTTAAACAACTTAATCTGATCATATTCTAAGAGTTTGTTTGGACTGTGGCTGATTCTGAAACTGTTTCATATCAGGGGTTATTCAATATGCTCTGGTGGTATGTGGAAGATGCTTCCACCTATAAACTCAACTGATGTAGATTTGCTTCATGCTGTTGTAAATTACATGTTCTGGGTTAATCTCCCCTTAAATTCCATAATTTTGAGGATAGATTTTAGCTTTCTACTCAAAAAATGTATGTAAAAACTGGAAAGACCCATCTTCAGCAGTCAGTTAAGGAATGTACTGTGGATCACTCGGTGAAAGAGATGTGCATTAGCCACAGAGCTTTGAGAGTCAAGCATATCTTTCAGATGAAAAGTCCATTAATTTTGGAAAACATGGTTTTTTTTGGAGACAGGAGAAAATTGTGATGTGGCTTGAAATGCTGTAGCCCAATCTGAAACTGGAGTAAGAAATTATATGCTAAGGCAGGGAACTGTGCAACTCCAACAAATGCAAATTCAGACCTGTGAGGTAAGTTTATGGAATTGAGTGCGCCCTCAGCAAG